>NW_028322989.1:300000-557000 GCF_047325235.1 Durio zibethinus | reverse complement strand
TTTTGTCTTTTCGTTTTTATTCTTTTCTTGCTTTTCTTATTTTTTTTTTCACAAATTTCCTTTCTTTTCCTATTTGCATTTTTAAATTCTCATACTTTTTTTATTTTGCATTAACTTTTCTCTTTTTTAATTTTTTGTCTGACTTTTTATATTGTTTTATTATTAGGTCTTATATGTTTTTCAATTTTGTCATTTTTAAACTATTTTTTTTTCATTTTGTCATTCCATTTCATTTTTGAAAATTTTCTTCAATTTTTGTCCTTTTTTATTTTCTTACTTTTTATATTTTTTGTTTTTTTTGTTTTTTTTTTCTTTTTTTGTGCTTTATTTATCTTTTTTCTTTTGCTTTAATTTTTTTCTTATTTTATTTTTATTTTTTATTTCTTTCTTTTTTTATAGTTTCATAAATTTTTATTAAGTTTTGAAATTTTTTATTTTTCTATCTTTTTTTCTTATTTTATCATTCTCGGTTTTTTTTATTGCATTTTTATAATTTTTCATTAACTTTTTCTTCTTTCAAATTTTTCTTCTTTTTTTTATGTGCTTTCATTTTTTTTTGTTCACTTTTTTCTTTGTTTTAAAATTTTCTATAAATTTTTTTCTTTTTGTTTTATTTCATATTTTTCCCTCTTCATTTTTTATTTTTTTCTTTTTTTTCTCATTTTTTTCTCAAATTTTATTTTATATATTTTGTATTTTCATTTTTTATCTTTTTCTTGCTTTTTCTTAAATCTTTTTGTTCGTACTTTTTTTTATTTCTTATTTATAATTTTAAAACCTCAAACTTCTTTTTTTGTGCATATTTTTTTTTATTTATATTTTTCATTAACTTTTATTTTATTTTTCATCTTTCATATTTTATATCTTTTTACTCTATTTGTTATATATATATATATATTTTTTGTTTTTCTTTGTACATTCTAAACTAAAAGTTTTTTCCATTTTGTATTTGAAATTTTTATTCATTTTATCTTTTTATATTTTTTTGATTCGTAAATTTTTTATTTTCTTACTTTGTTACTTTTTGTTTTTGTTTATTTTTATCTTTTCCTTTTTTGGTATTTTATTTAATTTTTTCTTTTATATTAATATTTTCTCTTAATTTATTTTCTCATTTATTTTTTATTTATATTTTAAAAAAAAAATTATAAAGTTCAAAATTTTTTATTTTTTCATTTTCTTATTTTTTGTCTATTTTTTTGCTATTTTTTGTTCTATTTTATAAATTTTCAATAACTTTTTCCCTTCAAAATTTTCTTTCTTTTTGCCTCTTTTTCATATGCTTTCATTTTTATTTGTTTTATTTCTTTCATTGTTTTAAAATGATTTATATTTCTTTACGCTTTTTTTATTCCAAATCTTTTCTTTTCATTTTTATTCTTTTCTTACTTTTCTTTTTTTTTTTTTCACAAATTTCCTTTCACTTCATATTTGCGTTTTTAAATTCTCATACTTTTTTTTTTGCATTTTCTCCTTTGGTTTTCATTTTTATTTTGAATTAACTTTTCTCTTTTTTAATTTTTTGCCTTTGACTTTTTGTATTGTTTTCTCATTATATCTTATATGTTTTTCAATTTTTTGTATTTTTTGAATTTTTTTTTTTCATTTTGTCATTCCATTTCATTTTTGAAGTTTTTATTCAATTTTTGTCTTTTTTATTTTCTTACTTTTTATATTTTTATTGTATTTTTGTTCATCTTTTATTTTGGTTTCTTTTTTTATTTTATCACTGTTGGTTATTTTCTATTGCATTTTTATAATTTTTCTTTAACTTTTTCTCCTTTCAAATTTTTCTTCTTTTTTTACTTATTTTTTCATGTGCTTTCATATTTTTTTTGTTTTCACTTTTTTCTTTGTTTTAAAATATTCTATAAACTTTTTTTTCTTTTTCTTTTATTTCATAATTTTGACTCTTCATTTTTTATTTTTTTCTTATTTTAACTTTTTTTTTTGCACTTCCTTCTCTTGTTTTTATTTTTATTTTTATTTTGTATTAACTTTTTCCCTTTTGTTAATTTTTTTATCTTTGATTTTTTTTTATTTTTTTCTTTTTACTTTTTTTCCTTGTGTTTTCTAAATTAATTTTTGTTTATATTTTATAAACTAAACTTTACTCTATTTTGTCATTTTTTCCATTTTTAATATTTTTCTATTTTTTTAATTTTTTCTTTTGACTCGTTATTTCTTCATTTCCTTACTTTTTTGTTTTTTCTATTTTGTGTTATTTTTTATTTTTTATTTTTTGTTTTTTAGTACTTATTTTATCATTTTCCTTTTGCTTTATTATTTTCACTTATTTTATTTTTCCTTTTATTTTTTATTTTAACTTTTGTAATTTTTATATAACTTTTGTAATGTTATGGATATTTACTTTATTTCTTAATCTATTATTCTTTTGGTTTTTCTCATTTTTGTTTTCTTTTTTTATTTTTTGCTATTTTTATTCAATTTTTATAATTTTTCATTAATCCTTTTTTTCTTTTTCTTTTAACTTATTTGTTGATTTACTTTCATTTTTTTTGTTTGAATTTTTTTCTTTCTATTAAAATTCTCCATTTTTTTCTTTTTTTCTTGCTTTTTCTTATATCTTTTTGTTCACACTTTTTTTTTATTTTTTCTTTACAATTTTAAAACCTCAAACTTCTTTTTATGTGCACTTCTTTTTGTTTTTATTTATATTTTTCATTAACTTTTATTTTTTTCTTTGATTTTTTATATCTTTTTCTTGTATTTGTTATTTTTTTCTTTAAACTAAAAGTTTTTTCTATTTTCTATTTCAAATTTTTATTCATTTTGTTTTTTTATATTTTTTTGATTTGCTAACTTTTTATTTTCTTACTTTTTTATTTTTTTTTCCATTTTTGGTATTTTATTTAATTTTTTCGTTTATATTACTATTTTTTATTTGTTTCTTATTTATATTTTTAAAAAAATTTATAAAATTTAAAATTTTTTATTTTTATTTTTTTAATCTTTTTTATTTTTTCATTTTCATTTTTTTGTTCTATGTTGTAATTTTTCAATAACTTTTTCCCTTCAAAATTTTCTTTCTTTTTGCTTTTTTTTTTTCATTTGCTTTCAGTTTTACTTGTTTTAATTTTTTCGTTGTTTTAAAATTTTTTGTATTTCTTTTTTCTTTTTTTATTCCAAATCTTTTTTCTTTTCATTTTTATTCTTTTCTTGTTTTTCTTATTTTTTCACAAACTTCCTTTCATTTCTTATTTGCATTTTTAAAATATTAGACTTTTTTTGTGTACTTTCTTTTGTTTTTATTTATATTTTTTATTAACTTTTATTTTATTTTTTATCTTTGATTTTTTATATCTTTTTCCTATATTTGTTATATTTTTTTTGTTTTTCTTTGTATATTCTGAAGTAAAAGTTTTTTTTATTTTGTATTTGAAATTTTTATTCATTTTGTCTTTTATATTTTTTTATTCCCTAATATTTTAATATCTTACTTTTTTATTTTTTGGTATTTTATTTTATTTTTTCTTTTATATTAATGTTTTATCTTAATTCATTTTTCCATTTATTTTTATTTATATTTTAAAAAATTTTTATAAAGTCCAAAATTTTTTATTTTTATTTTTTGAATCTTTTTTATTTTTTTATTTTCTTATTTTTTTTTGCTATTTTTGTTCTACTTTGTAATTTTTTTAATAACTTTTTCCTTCAAAATTTTCCTTTTTTTTGCTTTTTTTTTTCATATGCTTTCATTTTTACTTGTTTTAATTTTTTCGTTATTTTAAAAATTTTTATATTTTTGTTTTTTATTCCAAATCTTTTGTCTTTTCATTTTTATTCTTTTCTTGCTTTTCTTATTTTTTTTTCACAAATTTCCTTTCATTTCTTATTTGCCTTTTTAAATTCTCATACTTTTTTTTTATTTTGCATTAACTTTTCTCTTTTTTAATTTTTTGTCTGACTTTTTATATTGTTTTATTCTTAGGTCTTATATGTTTTTCAATTTTTTGCCATTTTTAAACTATTTTTTTTTTCATTTTGTCATTCCATTTCATTTTTGAAATTTTTCTTCAAATTTTGTCCTTTCTTATCTTCTTACTTTTTTTTTGTTGTATTTTTTTTCTATTTTTTTTGTGCTTTATTTATCTTTTTTCTTTTACTTTAATTTTTTTCTTATTTTATTTTTATTTCTTCCTTTTTTTATAGTTTCATAAATTTTTATTAAGTTTTGAAATTTTTTATTTTTCTATCTTTTTTTCTTATTTTATCATTCTCGGTTTTTTTTATTGCATTTTTATAATTTTTCATAAACTTTTTCTCCTTTCAAATTTTTCTTCCTTTTTTTTATGTGCTTTCATTTTTTTTTGTTCACTTTTTTCTTTGTTTTAAAATTTTCTGTAAATTTTTTTCTTTTTGTTTTATTTCATATTTTTGCCTCTTCATTTTTTATTTTTTTCTTCTTTTTCTCATTTTTTTCTCAAATTTTATTTTATATATTTTGTATTTTCATTTTGTATTTTTTTCTTGCTTTTTCTTAAATATTTTTGTTTGCACTTTATTTTATTTCTTCTTTATAATTTTAAAACCTCAAACTTCTTTTTTTGTGCACATTCTTTTATTTTTATTTATATTTTTCATTAACTTTTATTTTATTTTTCATCTTTCATATTTTATATCTTTTTCCTCTATTTGTTATATATATATATATTTTTGTTTTTCTTTGTACATTCTAAACTAAAAGTTTTTCTCATTCTGTATTTGAAATTTTTATTCATTTTGTCTTTTTATATTTTTTTTATTCGTAAATTTTTTATTTTCTTACTTTGTTACTTTTTTTTGTTTATTTTTATTTTTTCCTTTTTTGGTATTTTCTCTTAATTTATTTTCTCATTTATTTTTTATTTATATTTTAAAAAATTTTTATAAAGTTCAAAATTTTTTATTTTTTCATTTTCTTATTTTTGTCTTTTTTTTTTTGCTATTTTTTGTTCTATTTTATAAAATTTCAATTACTTTTTCCCTTCAAAATTTTCTTTCTTTTTGCCTTTTTTTCATATGCTTTCATTTTTATTTGTTTTAATTCTTTCATTGTTTTAAAATGATTTATATTTCTTTACGCTTTTTTTATTCCAAATCTTTTGTTTTCATTTTTATTCTTTTCTTACTTTTTTTTTTGCATTTTCTCCTTTGGTTTTCATTTTTATTTTGAATTAACTTTTCTCTTTTTTAATTTTTTGCCTTTGACTTTTTATATTGTTTTCTCATTATAACTTATATGTTTTTCAATTTTTTGTATTTTTTGAACTATTTTTTTTTCATTTTGTCATTCCATTTCATTTTTGTAGTTTTTATTCAATTTTTGTCTTTTTTATTTTCTTACTTTTTATATTTTTATTGTATTTTTGTTCATCTTTTATTTTGGTTTATTTTTTTATTTTATCATTGTCGGTTATTTCTATTGCATTTTTACAATTTTTCTTTAACTTTTTCTCCTTTCAAATTTTTCTTCTTTTTTTACTTATTTTTTCATGTGCTTTCATATTTTTTTTGTTTTCACTTTTTTCTTTGTTTTAAAATATTCTATAAACTTTTTTTCTTTTTCTTTTGTTTCATAATTTTGACTCTTCATTTTTTATTTTTTTCTTGTTTTAACTTTTTTTTTTTTGCACTTCCTTGTCTTGTTTTTATTTTTATTTTGTATTAACTTTTTCTTTTTGTTAATTTTTTTATCTTTGATTTTTTTTTATTTTTTTCTAATTACTTTTTTTCCTTATGTTTTCTAAATTAATTTTTTCTATTTTGTAATCCCTTTTCATTTTTTATCTTCTTTTAATTTTTTATCTTTGATTTTTTATACCTTTATTTCTTATTGTTTGTTATATTGTTTTTATTTTTTGTTCGTATTTTATAAACTAATTTTTTTCTATTTTGTCATTTTTTCAATTTTTATTACTTTTTTTATTTTTCTAATTTTTTTTCTTTTGACTCGTTATTTTTTCATTTCCTTACTTTTTTATTTTTTCTATTTTGTGCTTTTGTTTATTTTTAATTTTTTTCTCCTTTTTAATACTATTTTTTCTTTTTCCTTTTGCTTTAATATTTTCTCTTATTTTATTTTTCCTTTTACTTTTTATTTTTGTTTTTTTATAAAAATTTTATAATGTTATGGATATTAAAACATTGTTCAATGAGACTTTGACTTTATTAGAAATGGAAGGTGTTATGTGCATGTATGCTAATTAGATATCTAGTTAAGATCATCTTGTAATTTATCTTGAAATTTGTTTTTATTTATCGTGTAATTTATCTAATTAACAAAATTATCTTGTATAATATTTTATCTTTTATTTGTTATATTTTTTATTTTTTGTTCATATTTTATAAACTTTTTTTTTCTATTTTGCCATTTTTTTCTAATTTTTTTCTTTTGACTCTTTATTTTTTCATTTCCTTACTTTTTTATTTTTTCTATTTTGTGCTTTGTTTATTTTTAATTTTTTTCTCTTTTTTAGTACTTATTTTTTTCTTTTTCCTTTTGCTTTAAATTTTCTTTTCTTTTATTTTCCCTTTTATTTTTTTTGCTTTTTTTATAAAAATTTTATAATGTTATAGATATTAAAACATTGTTGAATGAGACTTTGGCTTCATTAGAAATGGAAGGAGTTATGTGCATGTATACTAATTAGATATCTAATTAAGATTATCTTGTATTTTATCTTGAAATTTGTTTTTATTTGTAGTGTAATTTATCTAATTAATAAAATTATCCTGTATAATATTTTATCTTTTATTTAATTCAATTTGGATTATTTCTTTACTGCTTATTATTTTATTTATTATTTTGGATTGTGTAATATTTATCTTTTATTTAATACAATTTGTTAAGAGATAATAATTATCTTTGTTATTTTCTTTTGGAATTTTATTGGCTTATATATAATAACACTAGTTTGGAATTGTTATATCTATCACTATTTACTTCATGTATCCAAATTTTTACATTTTTAAAGATTTAAAAATTAAAAATTCTAAATTTAAATCAATAAATTCAAATCAAAATCTTTTGCATCTAAACTTTCGAATTCAAATTAAGTTTTAAACATAAATTAAAGATTGAACTTTTGTAGAATTTTTTTATTTCTTTATTTACTTCCTTTTTCTTTTCCTTTTTTTTTAACTTTTTTTTGTTTTTTTTTTTTACTTTTTATGCGTTTTCTTAATTTTTCATTCCTTTTTTTTTTCTTTTTACATAATACTTTCTTTCTTGTTTTCTTTCTATTACTCTTTCATTACTTATTTTCCTTTTACTTTGATTTTCTTTTTTGTTACTTCAATCTAATTGGTCATTTACATTATTTTCTATTAATGTTTTTCTTTTTGCACTCTCTTTACTTTCTATCTTTGTTTTTCTCATTTTTTATTTTTTCTTAACGTTTTTCTTCTTTTTTTTTGGGTTTTCTTGGATTTTTTTTTCTAATTTATGATTTTTGTTCCACACTTCCTTCTTTTGTTTTTATTTTTTCTTTTTGTACGAACTTTTCCCTTCTTTTAATTTTTTATCTTTGATTTTCTAAATCTTTTTTTCTCATTATTTGTTATTATTTGTTTATATTTTATAAACTAAACTTTTCTCTATTTTTTCATTTTTAATATTTTTCTATCTTTTTAATTTTTTCTTTTGACTCGTTATTTCTTCATTTCCTTACTTTTTTGTTTTTACTATTTTAATTTTTTTTTTATTTTTTGTTTTTTAGTACTTATTTTATCATTTTTCTTTTGCTTTATTATTTTAACTTATTTTATTTTTCCTTTTATTTTTTATTTTTAACTTTTGTTATTTTTATATAACTTTTGTAATGTTATGGATATTTATTTATTTTTTAATCTATTATTCTTTTGGTTTTTCTCATTTTTGTTTTCATTTTTTATTTTTTGCTATTTTTTAATCTATTTTTTATAATTTTTCATTAATCCTTTTTTTCTTTTTCTTTTAACTTATTTGTTGATTTACTTTCATTTTTTTTGTTTGAATTTTTTTCTTTCTATTAAAATTCTCTATTTTTTTCTTTTTTTCTTGCTTTTTCTCATATCTTTTTGTTCACACTTTTTTTTTATTTCTTCTTTACAATTTTAAAAACCTCATACTTCTTTTTTTTTGTGCACTTCCTTTTGTCTTTATTTATATTTTTTATTAACTTTTTTTTCTTTGATTTTTTATATCTTTTTCTTGCATTTGTTATTTTTTTTCTTTAAACTAAAAGTTTTTTCTATTTTATATTTGAAATTTTTATTCATTTTGTCTTATATTTTTTTGATTTGCTAATTTTTGATTTTCTTACTTTTTTATTTTTTTTTCCATTTTTGGTATTTTATTTTTTTTTCTTTTATATTACTATTTATATTTGTTTTTTATTTATATTTTTAAAAAAATTTATAAAATTTTATAAAATTTAAGATTTTTTATTTTTATTTATTGAATATTTTTTATTTTTTCATTTTCATTTTTTTTTGTTCTATGTTGTAATTTTTCAATAACTTTTTCCCTTCAAAATTTTCTTTCTTTTTGCTTTTTTTTTTCATATGCTTTCAGTTTTACTTGTTTTTATTTTTTCGTTGTTTTAAAATTTTTTGTTTTTCTTCTTTCTTTTTTTATTCCAAATCTTTTGTCTTTTCATTTTTATTCTTTTCTTGCTTTTCCTATTTTTTCACAAATTTCCTTTCATTTCTTATTTGCATTTTTAAAATATTAAACTTCTTTTGTGCACTTTCTTTTGTTTTTATTTATATTTTTTATTAACTTTTATTTTATTTTTTATCTTTGATTTTTTATATCTTTTTCCTAAATTTTTTATTTGTTTTTCTTTGTATATTCTGAACTAAAAGTTTTTTCTATTTTGTATTTGAAATTTTTATTCATTTTGTCTTTTATATTTTTTTATTCGTTAATTTTTTAATATCTTACTTTTTTATTTCTTTATTTTTTGGTATTTTATTTAATTTTTTCTTTTATATGAATATTTTATCTTAATTTATTTTTCCATTTATTTTTATTTATATTTAAAAAAAAATTTATAGAGTGGAAAATTTTTTATTTTTATTTTTTGAATCTTTTTTATTTTTTTATTTTCTTACTTTTTTTCTATTTTTGTTCTACTTTGTAATTTTTTAATAACTTTGTTCCTTCAAAATTTTCCTTCTTTTTGCTTTTTTTTTTCATATGCTTTCATTTTTACTTGTTTTAATTTTTTCGTTATTTTAAAATTTTTTATTTTTTTGTTTTTTATTCAAAATCTTTTGTCTTTTAATTTTTATTCTTTTCTTGCTTTTCTTATTTTTTTTTTCAGAAATTTCCTATCATTTCTTATTTGCGTTTTTAAATTCTTATACTTTTTTTTATTTTGCATTAACTTTTTTCTTTTTTAATTTTTTGTCTGACGTTTTATATTATTTTATTATTAGGTCTTATATGTTTTTCAATTTTTTGTCATTTTTAAACTCTTTTTTTTTTCATTTTGTCATTCCATTTCATTTTTGCAATTTTTCTTCAATTTTTATCCTTTTTTATTTTCTTACTTTTTATTTTTTTGTGCTTTATTTATCTTTTTTTTCTTTTGCTTTAATTTTTTTCTTATTTTATTTTTATTTTTTATTTCTTTCTTTTTTTATAGTTTCATAAATTTTTATTAAGTTTTGAAATTTTTTATTTTTCTATCTTTTTTTCTTATTTTATCATTCTCGGTTATTTTTTATTGCATTTTTATAATTTTTCATTAACTTTTTCCCCTTTCAAATTTTTCTTCTTTTTTTTATGTGCTTTCATTTTTTTTTGTTCACTTTTTTCTTTGTTTTAAAATTTTCTATAAATTTTTTTCTTTTTGTTTTATTTCATATTTTTGCCTCTTCATTTTTTATTTTTTTCTTCTTTTTCTCATTTTTTTCTCAAATTTTATTTTATATATTTTGTATTTTCATTTTGTATTTTTTTCTTTCTTTTTCTTAAATCTTTTTCTTCGCACTTTTTTTTATTTATTCTTTATAATTTTAAAACCTCAAACTTCTTTTTTTTGTGCACATTTTTTTATTTTTATTTTTCATCTTTCATATTTTATATCTTTTTTCTCTATTTGTTATATATATATATATATATATATTTTGTTTTTCTTTGTACATTCTAAACTAAAAGTTTTTTCCATTTTGCATTTGAAATTTTTATTCATTTTGTCTTTTTATATTTTTTTGATTCGTAAATTTTTTATTTTCCTACTTTGTTACTATTTGTTTTTGTTTATTTTTATTTTTTCCTTTTTTGGTATTTTATTTAATTTTTTCTTTTATATTAATATTTTCTCTTAATTTATTTTTTCATTTATCTTTTATTTATATTTAAAAAGATTTTTATAAAGTTCAAATTTTTTTATTTTTTCATTTTCTTATTTTTTTCTATTTTTTTGCTATTTTTTTTCTATTTTTATAAATTTTCAATAACTTTTTCCCTTCAAAATTTTCTTTTTTTTTCCCTTTTTTTCATATGCTTTCATTTTTATTTGTTTTAAATCTTTCATTGTTTTAAAATGATTTATATTTCTTTACGCTTTTTTTATTCCAAATCTTTTCTTTTCATTTTTTTTCATTTTCTTATTTTTTTCTATTTTTTTTGCTATTTTTTGTTCTATTTTTATAAATTTTCAATAACTTTTTCCCTTCAAAATTTTCTTTCTTTTTCCCTTTTTTTCATATGCTTTCATTTTTATTTGTTTTAAATCTTTCATTGTTTTAAAATGATTTATATTTCTTTACGCTTTTTTTATCCCAAATCTTTTCTTTTCATTTTTCTTCTTTTCTTACTTTTCTTTTTTTTTTTTCACAAATTTCCTTTCACTTCTTATTTACGTTTTTAAATTCCTATACTTTTTTTTTTGCATTTTCTCCTTTGGTTTTCATTTTTATTTTGAATTAACTTTTCTCTTTTTTAATTTTTTGCCTTTGACTTTTTATATTGTTTTCTCATTATATCTTATATGTTTTTCAATTTTTTGTATTTTTTGAACTATTTTTTTTTCATTTTGTCATTCCATTTCATTTTTGAAGTTTTTATTCAATTTTTGTCTTTTTTATTTTCTTACTTTTTATATTTTTATTGTATTTTTGTTCATCTTTTATTTTGGTTTATTTTTTTATTTTATCATTGTTGGTTATTTTCTATTGCATTTTTATAATTTTTCTTTAACTTTTTTTCCTTTTAAATTTTTCTTCTTTTTTTTCTTATTTTTTCATGTGCTTTCATATTTTTTTTGTTTTCACTTTTTTCTTTGTTTTAAAATATTCTATAAACTTTTTTTCTTTTTCTTTTATTTCATAATTTTGACTCTTCATTTTTTCTTTTTTTTTCTTGTTTTAACTTTTTTTTTGCACTTCCTTGTCTTGTTTTTATTTTTATTTTGTATTAACTTTTTCCCTTTGTTAAAAATTTTATCTGTGATTTTTTTTATTTTTTTCTTATTAATTTTTTTCCTTATGTTTTCTAAATTAATTTTTTCTATTTTGTAATCCCTTTTCATTTTTTATCTTCTTTTAATTTTTTATCTTTGATTTTTTATACCTTTATTTCTTATTGTTTGTTATATTGTTTTTATTTTTTGTTCGTATTTTATAAACTAATTTTTTTTATTTTATCATTTTTTCAATTTTTATTACTTTTTTTATTTTTCTAATTTTTTTTCTTTTGACTCGTTATTTTTTCATTTCTTTACTTTTTTATTTTTTCTATTTTGTGCTTTTGTTTATTTTTAATTTTGTTCTCTTTTTTAATACTTTTTTTTCTTTTTCCTTTTCTTTTTTATTTTTGTTTTTTTATAAAAATTTTATAATGTTATGGATATTAAAACATTGTTCAATGAGACTTTGACTTTATTAGAAATGGAAGGTGTTATGTGCATGTATGCTAATTAGATATCTAGTTAAGATCATCTTGTAATTTATCTTAAAATTTGTTTTTATTTATCGTGTAATTTATCTAATTAACAAAATTATCTTGTATAATATTTTATCTTTTATTTGTTATATTTTTTATTTTTTGTTCATATTTTATAAACTAATTTTTTTTTTCTATTTTGCCATTTTTTCTAATTTTTTTCTTTTGACTCATTATTTTTTCATTTCCTTACTTTTTTATTTTTTCTATTTTGTGCTTTTGTTTATTTTTAATTTTTTTTCTCTTTTTTAGTACTTATTTTTTTCTTTTTCCTTTTGCTTTAAATTTTCTCTTATTTTATTTTCCCTTTTATTTTTTTTGCTTTTTTTATAAAAATTTTATAATGTTATAGATATTAAAACATTGTTGAATGAGACTTTGGCTTCATTAGAAATGGAAGGAGTTATGTGCATGTATACTAATTAGATATCTAATTAAGATCATCTTGTATTTTATCTTGAAATTTGTTTTTATTTGTCGTGTAATTTATCTAATTAACAAAATTATCTTGTATAATATTTTATCTTTTATTTAATTCAATTTGGATTATTTCTTTACTACTTATTATTTTATTTATTATTTTGGATTGTGTAATATTTATCTTTTATTTAATACAATTTGTTAAGAGATAATAATTATCTTTGTTATTTTCTTTTGGAATTTTATTGGCTTATATATAATAACACTAGTTTGGAATTGTTATATCTATCACTATTTACTTCATGTATCCAAATTTTTACATTTTTAACGATTTAAAAATTAAAAATTCTAAATTTAAATCAATAAATTCAAATCAAAATCTTTTGCATCTAACTTTCGAATTCAAATTAAGTTTTAAACATAAATTAAAGATTGAACTTTTGTAAAATTTTTTTATTTCTTTATTTACTTCCTTTTTCTTTTCCTTTTTTTTAACTTTTTTTTGTTTTTTTTTTTTTTACTTTTTATGCGTTTTCTTAATTTTTCATTCCTTTTTTTTTTCTTTTTACATAATACTTTCTTTCTTGTTTTCTTTCTATTACTCTTTCATTACTTATTTTCCTTTTACTTTGATTTTCTTTTTTGTTACTTCAATCTAATTGGTCATTTACATTATTTTCTATTAATGTTTTTCTTTTTTGTTACTTCAATCTAATTGGTCATTTACATTATTTTCTATTAATGTTTTTCTTTTTGCACTCTCTTTACTTTCTATCTTTGTTTTTCTCATTTTTTATTTTTTCTTAACGTTTTTCTTCTTTTTTTTGGGTTTTCTTGGCTTTTTTTTCTAAGTTGTGATTTTTGTTCCACACTTCCTTCTTTTGTTTTTATTTTTTCTTTTTGTATTAACTTTTCCCTTCTTTTAATTTTTTATCTTTGATTTTTTAAATCGTTTTTTCTCATTATTTGTTATTTTTTGTTTATATTTTATAAACTAAACTTTTCTCTATTTTTTCATTTTTTCCATTTTTAATATTTTTCTATTTTTTTAATTTTTTCTTTTGACTCGTTATTTCTTCATTTCCTTACTTTTTTGTTTTTTCTATTTTGTTTTTTTTTTATTTTTTGTTTTTTAGTACATATTTTATCATTTTCCTTTTGCTTGATTATTTTCACTTATTTTATGTTTCCTTTTATTTTTTATTTTTAACTTTTGCAATGTTATGGATATTTATTTTATTTTTTAATCTCTTATTCTTTTGGTTTTTCTCATTTTTGTTTTCATTTTTTATTTTTTGATATTTTTTATTCTATTTTTATAATTTTTCATTAATCCTTTTTTTTCTTTTTCTTTTAACTTATTTGTTGATTTACTTTCATTTTTTTTGTTTGAATTTTTTTCTTTCTATTAAAATTCTCTATTTTTTTTCTTTTTTTCTTGCTTTTTCTTATCTTTTTGTTCACACTTTTTTTTTATTTCTTCTTTACAATTTTGAATTAACTTTTCTCTTTTTTTAATTTTTTGCCTTTGAATGTTTATATTGTTTTCTCATTATGTCTTATATGTTTTTCAATTTTTTGTATTTTTTGAACTTTTTTTTTATATTGTCATTCCATTTCATTTTTGAAGTTTTTATTCAATTTTTGTCTTTTTTATTTTCTTACTTTTTATATTTTTATTGTATTTTTGTTCAACTTTTATTTTGGTTTATTTTTTTATTTAATCATTCTTGGTTATTTTCTATTGCATTTTTATAATTTTTCTTTAACTTTTTATTTTTTTTTCTTTCTTTTTTTATAGTTTCATAAATTTTTGTTAAGTTTTCAAATTTTTTATTTTTCTATTCTTTTTTCTTATTTTATCATTCTCGGTTATTTTTTATTGCATTTTTATAATTTTTCATTAACTATTTCTCCTTTCAAATTTTTCTTCTTTTTTTTATGTGCTTTCAATTTTTTTTTTGTTCACTTTTTTCTTTGTTTTAAAATTTTCTATAAATTTTTTTCTTTTTTTTTTATTTCATATTTTTGCCTTTTCATTTTTTATTTTTTTTCTTCTTTTTCTCATTTTTTTCTCAAATTTTATTTTATATATTTTGTATTTTCATTTTTTCTTTTTTTCTTGCTTTCTCTTAAATCTTTTTGTTCGCACTTTTTTCTATTTCTTCTTTATAATTTTAAAACCTCAAACTTCTTTTTTTGTGCACATTCTTTTATTTTTATTTATATTTTTTATTAACTTTTATTTTATTTTTCATCTTTCATATTTTACATCTTTTTCCTCTATTTGTTATATATATATATATATATATATTTCTTTGTACATTCTAAACTAAAAGTTTTTTTCATTTTGTATTTGAAATTTTAATTCATTTTGTCTTTTTATATTTTTTTGATTCGTAAATTTTTTATTTTCTTACTTTGTTACTTTTTATTTTTTTCCTTTTTTGGTATTTTATTTAATTTTTTATTTTATATTAATATTTTCTCTTAATTTATTTTTTATTTATATTTTAAAAATTTTTTATAAAGTTCAAAATTTTTTATTTTTTCATTTTCCTATTTTTTTGTCTTTTTTTTTTTGCTATTTTTTGTTCTATTTTATAAATTTTCAATAACTTTTTCCCTTCAAAATTTTCTTTCTTTTTGCCTTTTTTTCATATGCTTTTGTTTTTATTTGTTTTAATTCTTTCATTGTTTTAAAATTATTTATATTTCTTAAGCTTTTTTTATTCCAAATCTTTTCTTTTCATTTTTATTCTTTTCTTACTTTTCTTTTTTCTTTTTCACAAATTTCCTTTCACTTCTTATTTGCGTTTTTAAATTCTCATACTTTTTTTTTTTGCACTTTCTCCTTTGGTTTTCATTTTTATTTTGAATTAACTTTTCTCTTTTTTAATTTTTTGCCTTTGACTTTTTAAATTGTTTTCTCATTATGTCTTATATGTTTTTCAATTTTTTGTATTTTTTGAACTTTTTTTTTTATTTTGTCATTCCATTTCATTTTTGAAGTTTTTATTCAATTTTTGTCTTTTTTATTTTCTTACTTTTTATATTTTTATTGTATTTTTGTTCATCTTTTATTTTGGTTTATTTTTTTATTTTATCATTTTTTGTTATTTTCTATTGCATTTTTACAACTTTTCTTTAACTTTTTCTCCTTTTAAAATTTTCTTCTTTTTTTTACTTATTTTTTCATGTGCTTTCATATTTTTTTTGTTTTCACTTTTTTCTTTTTGTTTTATTTCATAATTTTGACTCTTCATTTTTTATTTTTTTCTTGTTTTAACTTTTTTTTTTGGCACTTCCTTGTCTTGTTTTTATTTTTATTTTGTATTAACTTTTTCCCTTTGTTAATTTTTTTGTCTTTGATTTTTTTTATTTTTTTCTTATTACTTTTTTGCTTATGTTTTCTAAATTAATTTTTTCTATTTTGTAATCCCTTTTCATTTTTTATCTCCTTTTAATTTTTTATCTTTCATTTTTTATACCTTTATTTCTTATTGTTTGTTATATTTTTTTTATTTTTTGTTCGCATTTTATAAACTAATTTTTTTTTACAATTTTAAAACCTCTAACTTATTTTTTTGTGCACTTCCTTTTGTTTTTATTTCTTTTTTTGTTAACTTTTATTTTATTTTTTATCTCTGATTTTTTATATCTTTTTCTTGTATTTGTTTTTTTCTTCTTTAAACTAAAAGTTTTTTCTGTTTTATATTTCAAATTTCTATTCATTTTGTCTTTTTAAATTTTTTTGATTTGCTAACTTTTTATTTTCTTACTTGTTTTATTTTTTTTCCATTTTTGGAATTTTATTTAATTTTTTCTTTTATATTACTATTTTTTATTTGTTTTTTATTTATATTTTTAAAAAATTTTATAAAATTTAAAATTTTTATTTTTTGAATCTTTTTTCTTTTTTCATTTTCATTTTTTTTGTTCTATGTTGTAATTTTTCAATAACTTTTTCCCTTCAAAATTTTCTTTCTTTTTGCTTTTTTTTTTTTCATCTGCTTTCAGTGTTACTTGTTTTAATTTTTTTGTTGTTTTAAAATTTTTTATATTTCTTTTTTCCTTTTTTATTCCAAATCTTTTGTCTTTTCATTTTTATTCTTTTCTTTCTTTTCTTATTTTTTTCACAAATTTCCTTTCATTTCTTATTCGCATCTTTAAATTATTAGACTTTTTTTGTGCACTTTCTTTTGTTTTTATTTTATTTTTTATCTTTGATTTTTTATATCTTTTTCCTATATTTGTTATATTTTTTTTGTTTTTCTTTGTATATTCTGAACTAAAAGTTTTTTCTATTTTGTATTCGAAATTTTTATTCATTTTCTCTTTTATATTTTTTTATTCGTTAATTTTTTAATATCTTACTTTTTTATTTTTTGCTTTTTTGGTATTTTATTTAATTTTTTCTTCTATATTAATATTTTATCTTAATTTATTTTTCCATTTATTTTTATTTATATTTTAAAAAATTTTTATAAAGTTCAAAATATTTTTTATTTTTTTATTTTCTTATTTTTTTTGCTATTTTTGTTCTACTTTGTAATTTTTTAATAACTTTTTCCCTTCAAAATTTTCCTTCTTTTTGCTTTTTTTCATATGCTTTCATTTTTACTTGTTTTAATTTTTTCGTTATTTTAAAAATTTTTATTTTTTTGTTTTTCATTCCAAATCTTTTGTCTTTTCATTTTTATTCTTTTCTTGCTTTTCTTATTTTTTTTTTCACAAATTTCCTTTCATTTCTTATTTGCATTTTTAAATTCTCATACATTATTTTATTTTGCATTAACTTTTCTCTTTTTTAATTTTTTTCTTACTTTTTATATTGTTTTATTATTAGGCTTATATGTTTTTCAATTTTTTCCTTTTTTGTTTTCTTACTTTTTATATATTTTTTTTGTATTTTTGTGCTTTATTAATCCTTTTTCTTTTGCTTTAATTTTTTTTCTTATTTTATTTTTATTTTTATTTCTTTCTTTTTTTATAGTTTCATAAATTTTTGTTAAGTTTTCAAATTTTTTATTTTTCTATCCTTTTTTCTTATTTTATCATTCTCGATTATTTTTTATTGCATTTTTATAATTTTTCATTAACTTTTTCTCCTTTCAAATTTTTCTTCTTTTTTTTATGTGCTTTCATTTTTTTTTTGTTCACTTTTTTCTTTGTTTTAAAATTTTCTATAAATTTTTTTCTTTTTGTTTTATTTCATATTTTTGCCTGTTCATTTTTTATTTTTTTTCTTCTTTTTCTAATTTTTTTCTCAAATTTTATTTTATATATTTTGTATTTTCATTTTTTATTTTTTTCTTGCTTTCTCTTAAATCTTTTTGTTCGCACTTTTTTCTATTTCTTCTTTATAATTTTAAAACCTCAAACTTCTTTCTTTGTGCACATTCTTTTATTTTTATTTATATTTTTTATTAACTTTTATTTTATTTTTCATCTTTCATATTTTTCATCTTTTTCCTCTATTTGTTATATATATATATATATATTTTGTTTTCTTTGTACATTCTAAACTAAAAGTTTTTTCCATTTTGTATTTGAAATTTTTATTCATTTTGTCTTTTTATATTTTTTTGATTCGTAAATTTTTTATTTTCTTACTCTGTTACTTTTTATTTTTTTCCTTTTTTGGTATTTTATTTAATTTTTTCTTTTATATTAATATTTTCTCTTAATTTATTTATTTATATTTTAAAATTTTTTTATAAAGTTCAAAATTTTTTATTTTTTCATTTTCCTATTTTTTTGTCTATTTTTTTTGCTATTTTTTATTCTATTTTATAAATTTTCAATAACTTTTTCCCTTCAAAATTTTCTTTCTTTTTGCCTTTTTTTCATATGCTTTTGTTTTTATTTGTTTTAATTCTTTCATTGTTTTAAAATTATTTATATTTCTTAAGCTTTTTTTATTCCAAATCTTTTCTTTTCATTTTTATTCTTTTCTTACTTTTCTTTTTTCTTTTTCACAAATTTCCTTTCACTTCTTATTTGCGTTTTTAAATTCTCATACTTTTTTTTTTTTGCACTTTCTCCTTTGGTTTTCATTTTTATTTTGAATTAACTTTTCTCTTTTTTAATTTTTTGCCTTTGACTTTTTATATTGTTTTCTCATTATGTCTTATATGTTTTTCAATTTTTTGTATTTTTTGAACTTTTTTTTTATTTTGTCATTCCATTTCATTTTTGAAGTTTTTATTCAATTTTTGTCTTTTTTATTTTCTTACTTTTTATATTTTTATTGTATTTTTGTTCATCTTTTATTTTGGTTTATTTTTTTATTTTATTATTGTTGGTTATTTTCTATTGCATTTTTATAACTTTTCTTTAACTTTTTCTCCTTTTAAAATTTTCTTCTTTTTTTTACTTATTTTTTCATGTGCTTTCATATTTTTTTTGTTTTCACTTTTTTCTTTGTTTTTAAATATTCTATAAACTTTTTTCTTTTTGTTTTATTTCATAATTTTGACTCTTCATTTTTTATTTTTTTCTTGTTTTAACTTTTTTTTTTTTGCACTTCCTTGTCTTGTTTTTATTTTTATTTTTATATTAACTTTTTCCCTTTGTTAATTTTTTTGTCTTTGATTTTTTTTATTTTTTTCTTATTACTTTTTTGCTTATGTTTTCTAAATTAATTTTTTCTATTTTGTAATCCCTTTTCATTTTTTATCTCCTTTTAATTTTTTATCTTTCATTTTTTATACCTTTATTTCTTATTGTTTGTTATATTTTTTTTATTTTTTGTTCGTATTTTATAAACTAATTTTTTTTTACAATTTTAAAACCTCTAACTTATTTTTTTGTGCACTTCCTTTTGTTTTTATTTCTTTTTTTGTTAACTTTTATTTTATTTTTTATCTCTGATTTTTTATATCTTTTTCTTGTATTTGTTTTTTTTTTCTTTAAACTAAAAGTTTTTTCTGTTTTATATTTCAAATTTCTATTCATTTTGTCTTTTTAAATTTTTTTGATTTGCTAACTTTTTATTTTCTTACTTTTTTATTTTTTTTTCCATTTTATTTAATTTTTTCTTTTATATTACTATTTTTTATTTCTTTTTTATTTATATTTTTAAAAAATTTTATAAAATTTAAAATTTTTATTTTTTGAATCTTTTTTCTTTTTTCATTTTCATTTTTTTTGTTCTATGTTGTAATTTTTCAATAACTTTTTCCCTTCAAAATTTTCTTTCTTTTTGCTTTTTTTTTTTTCATCTGCTTTCAGTGTTACTTGTTTTAATTTTTTTGTTGTTTTAAAATTTTTTATATTTCTTTTTTCCTTTTTTATTCCAAATCTTTTGTCTTTTAATTTTTATTCTTTTCTTGCTTTTCCTATTTTTTTCACAAATTTCCTTTCATTTCTTATTTGCATCTTTAAATTATTAGACTTTTTTTGTGCACTTTCTTTTGTTTTTATTTTATTTTTTATCTTTGCTTTTTTATATCTTTTTCCTATATTTGTTATATTTTTTTTTCTTTTTCTTTGTATATTCTGAACTAAAAGTTTTTTCTATTTTGTATTGGAAATTTTTATTCATTTTCTCTTTTATATTTTTTTATTCGCTAATTTTTTAATATCTTACTTTTTTATTTTTTGCTTTTTTGGTATTTTATTGAATTTTTTCTTCTATATTAATATTTTATCTTAATTTATTTTTCCATTTATTTTTATTTATATTTTAAAAAATTTTTATAATGTTCAAAATTTTTTTTATTTTTTTATTTTCTTATTTTTTTTGCTATTTTTGTTCTACTTTGTAATTTTTTAATAACTTTTTCCCTTCAAAATTTTCCTCCTTTTTGCTTTTTTTCATATGCTTTCATTTTTACTTGTTTTAATTTTTTCGTTATTTTAAAAATTTTTATTTTTTTGTTTTTTATTCCAAATCTTTTGTCTTTTCATTTTTATTCTTTTCTTGCTTTTCTTATTTTTTTTTCACAAATTTCCTTTCATTTCTTATTTGCGTTTTTAAATTCTCATACTTTTTTTTATTTTGCATTAACTTTTCTCTTTTTTAATTTTTTTCTTACTTTTTATATTGTTTTATTATTAGGCTTATATGTTTTTCAATTTTTTTCCTTTTTTATTTTCTTACTTTTTATATATTTTTTTTGTATTTTTGTTTTTTTTTTCTTTTTTTGTGCTTTATTTATCTTTTTTCTTTTGCTTTAATTTTTTTTCTTATTTTATTTTTATTTTTTTTTCTTTCTTTTTTTATAGTTTCATAAATTTTTGTTAAGTTTTCAAATTTTTTATTTTTCTATCCTTTTTTCTTATTTTATCATTCTCGGTTATTTTTTATTGCATTTTTATAATTTTTCATTAATATTTTCTCCTTTCAAATTTTTCTTCTTTTTTTTTATGTGCTTTCATTTTTTTTTTTGTTCACTTTTTCCTTTGTTTTAAAATTTTCTATCAATTTTTTTCTTTTTGTTTTATTTCATATTTTTGCCTTTTCATTTTTTATTTTTTTTCTTCTTTTTCTAATTTTTTTCTTAAATTTTATTTTATATATTTTGTATTTTCGTTTTTTATTTTTTTCTTGCTTTGTCTTAAATCTTTTTGTTCGCACTTTTTTCTATTTCTTCTTTATAATTTTAAAACCTCAAACTTCTTTTTTTGTGCACATTTTTTTTTTATTTATATTTTTTATTAACTTTTATTTTATTTTTCATCTTTCATATTTTACATCTTTTTCCTCTATTTGTTATATATATATATATATATATATATATATTTTGTTTTCTTTGGACATTCTAAACTAAAAGTTTTTTTCATTTTGTATTTGAAATTTTTATTCTTTTTATATTTTTTTGATTCGTAAATTTTTTATTTTCTTACTTTGTTACTTTTCATTTTTTTCCTTTTTTGGTATTTTATTTAATTTTTTCTTTTATATTAATATTTTCTCTTAATTTATTTTTTATTTATATTTTAAAAATTTTTTATAAAGTTCAAAATTTTTTATTTTTTCATTTTCCTATTTTTTTGTCTCTTTTTTTTGCTATTTTTTATTCTATTTTATAAATTTTCAATAACTTTTTCCCTTCAAAATTTTCTTTCTTTTTGCCTTTTTTTCATATGCTTTTGTTTTTATTTGTTTTAATTCTTTCATTGTTTTAAAATTATTTATATTTCTTAAGCTTTTTTTATTCCAAATCTTTTCTTTTCATTTTTATTCTTTTTTTTTTTTCACAAATTTCCTTTCACTTCTTATTTGCGTTTTTAAATTCTCGTACTTTTTTTTTTTTTGCACTTTCTCCTTTGGTTTTCATTTTTATTTTGAACTAACTTTTCTCTTTTTTAATTTTTTGCCTTTGACTTTTTATATTGTTTTCTCATTATGTCTTATATGTTTTTCAATTTTTTGTATTTTTTGAACTTTTTTTTTTATTTTGTCATTCCATTTCATTTTTGAAGTTTTTATTCAATTTTTGTCTTTTTTATTTTCTTACTTTTTATATTTTTATTGTATTTTTGTTCATCTTTTATTTTGGTTTATTTTTTTATTTTATCATTGTTGGTTATTTTGTATTGCATTTTTATAATTTTTCTTTAACTTTTTCTCCTTTCAAATTTTTCTTCTTTTTTTTTACTTATTTTTTCATGTGCTTTCATATTTTTTTTGTTTTCACTTTTTTCTTTGTTTTAAAATATTCTATAAACTTTTTTCTTTTTTTTTTATTTCATAATTTTGACTCTTCATTTTTTATTTTTTTCTTGTTTTAACTTTTTTTTTTTGCACTTCCTTGTCTTGTTTTTATTTTTATTTTGTATCAACTTTTTCCCTTTGTTAATTTTTTTGTCTTTGATTTTTTTTATTTTTTTCTTATTACTTTTTTGCTTATGTTTTCTAAATTAATTTTTTCTATTTTGTAATCCCTTTTCATTTTTTATCTCCTTTTAATTTTTTATCTTTCATTTTTTATACCTTTATTTCTTATTGTTTGTTATATTTTTTTTTCTTTTTTGTTCGTATTTTATAAACTAATTTTTTTTTACAATTTTAAAACCTCTAACTTCTTTTTTTGTGCACTTCCTTTTGTTTTTATTTCTTTTTTTGTTAACCTTTTTTTATTTTTTTATCTTTGATTTTTTTATATCTTTTTTCTTGTATTTGTTTTTTTTTTCTTTAAACTAAAAGTTTTTTCTGTTTTATATTTCAAATTTCTATTCATTTTGTCTTTTTATATTTTTTTTATTTGCTAACTTTTTATTTTCTTACTTTTTTATTTTTTCCATTTTTGGTATTTTATTTTATTTTTTCTTTTATATTACTATTTTTTATTTATATTTTAAAAATTTTTTATAAAATTTAAAATTTTTATTTTTTGAATCTTTTTTCTTTTTTCATTTTCATTTTTTTTTGTTCTATGTTGTAATTTTTCAATAACTTTTTCCCTTCAAAATTTTCTTTCTTTTTGCTTTTTTTTTTTTCATCTGCTTTCAGTGTTGCTTGTTTTAATTTTTTTGTTGTTTTAAAATTTTTTATATTTCTTTTTTCCTTTTTTATTCCAAATCTTTTGTCTTTTAATTTTTATTCTTTTCTTGCTTTTCTTATTTTTTTTTTCACAGATTTCCTTTCATTTCTTATTTGCGTTTTTAAATTCTCATACTTTTTTTATTTTGCATTAACTTTTCTCTTTTTTAATTTTTTTTCTCACTTTTTATATTGTTTTATTATTAGGCTTATATGTTTTTCAATTTTTTTCCTTTTTTATTTTCTTACTTTTTATATTTTTTGTTGTATTTTTGTTTTTTTTTCTTTTTTTTGTGCTTTATTTATCTTTTTTCTTTTGCTTTAATTTTTTTTCTTATTTTATTTTTATTTTTTATTTCTTTCTTTTTTTATAGTTTCATAAATTTTTGTTAAGTTTTCAAATTTTTTATTTTTCTATCTTTTTTTCTTATTTTATCACTCTCGATTATTTTTTATTGCATTTTTATAATTTTTCATTAACTTTTTCTCCTTTCAAATTCTTCTTCTTTTTTTTTATGTGCTTTCATTTTTTTTTGTTCACTTTTTTCTTTGTTTTAAAATTTTCTATAAATTTTTTTCTTTTTGTTTTATTTCATATTTTTGCCTCTTCATTTTTTATTTTTTTTCTTCTTTTTCTCATTGTATTTTATATATTTTGTATTTTCATTTTTTATTTTTTTCTTGCTTTCTCTTAAATCTTTTTGTTCGCACTTTTTTTTATTTCTTCTTTATAATTTTAAAACCTCAAACTTCTTTTTTTGTGCACATTCTTTTATTTTTATTTTTATTTTTTATTAACTTTTATTTTATTTTTCATCTTTTTCCTCTATTTGTTATATATATATATATATATTTTTTTTTGTTTTCTTTGTACGTTCTAAACTAAAAGTTTTTTCCATTTTGTATTTGAAATTTTTATTCTTTTTATATTTTTTTGATTCGTAAATTTTTTATTTTCTTACTTTGTTACTTTTCATTCTTTTCCTTTTTTGGTATTTTATTTAATTTTTTCTTTTATATTAATATTTTCTCTTAATTTATTTTTTATTTATATTTTAAAAATTTTTTATAAAGTTCAAAATTTTTTATTTTTTCATTTTCCTATTTTTTTGTCTATTTTTTTTGCTATTTTTTGTTCTATTTTATAAATTTTCAATAACTTTTTCCCTTCAAAATTTTCTTTCTTTTTGCCTTTTTTTCATATGCTTTTGTTTTTATTTGTTTTAATTCTTTCATTGTTTTAAAATTATTTATATTTCTTAAGCTTTTTTTATTCCAAATCTTTTCTTTTCATTTTTATTCTTTTTTTTTTTTCACAAATTTCCTTTCACTTCTTATTTGCGTTTTTAAATTCTCGTACTTTTTTTTTTTTTGCACTTTCTCCTTTGGTTTTCATTTTTATTTTGAATTAACTTTTCTCTTTTTTAATTTTTTGCCTTTGACTTTTTATATTGTTTTCTCATTATGTCTTATATGTTTTTCAATTTTTTGTATTTTTTGAACTTTTTTTTTTTATTTTGTCATTCCATTTCATTTTTGAAGTTTTTATTCAATTTTTGTCTTTTTTATTTTCTTACTTTTTATATTTTTATTGTATTTTTGTTCATCTTTTATTTTGGTTTATTTTTTTATTTTATCATTGTTGGTTATTTTGTATTGCATTTTTATAATTTTTCTTTAACTTTTTCTCCTTTCAAATTTTTCTTCTTTTTTTTTACTTATTTTTTCATGTGCTTTCATATTTTTTTTGTTTTCACTTTTTTCTTTTTTTTTTATTTCATAATTTTGACTCTTCATTTTTTATTTTTTTCTTGTTTTAACTTTTTTTTTTTGCACTTCCTTGTCTTGTTTTTATTTTTATTTTGTATCAACTTTTTCCCTTTGTTAATTTTTTTGTCTTTGATTTTTTTTTTATTTTTTTCTTATTACTTTTTTGCTTATGTTTTCTAAATTAATTTTTTCTATTTTGTAATCCCTTTTCATTTTTTATCTCCTTTTAATTTTTTATCTTTCATTTTTTATACCTTTATTTCTTATTGTTTGTTATATTTTTTTTTCTTTTTTGTTCGTATTTTATAAACTAATTTTTTTTTACAATTTTAAAACCTCTAACTTCTTTTTTTGTGCACTTCCTTTTGTTTTTATTTCTTTTTTTGTTAACCTTTTTTTATTTTTTTATCTTTGATTTTTTTATATCTTTTTTCTTGTATTTGTTTTTTTTTTCTTTAAACTAAAAGTTTTTTCTGTTTTATATTTCAAATTTCTATTCATTTTGTCTTTTTATATTTTTTTTATTTGCTAACTTTTTATTTTCTTACTTTTTTATTTTTTCCATTTTTGGTATTTTATTTTATTTTTTCTTTTATATTACTATTTTTTATTTATATTTTAAAAATTTTTTATAAAATTTAAAATTTTTATTTTTTGAATCTTTTTTCTTTTTTCATTTTCATTTTTTTTTGTTCTATGTTGTAATTTTTCAATAACTTTTTCCCTTCAAAATTTTCTTTCTTTTTGCTTTTTTTTTTTTTCATCTGCTTTCAGTGTTGCTTGTTTTAATTTTTTTGTTGTTTTAAAATTTTTTATATTTCTTTTTTCCTTTTTTATTCCAAATCTTTTGTCTTTTCATTTTTATTCTTTTCTTGCTTTTCTTATTTTTTTTTTTCACAGATTTCCTTTCATTTCTTATTTGCGTTTTTAAATTCTCATACTTTTTTTATTTTGCATTAACTTTTCTCTTTTTTAATTTTTTTTCTCACTTTTTATATTGTTTTATTATTAGGCTTATATGTTTTTCAATTTTTTTCCTTTTTTATTTTCTTACTTTTTATATTTTTTGTTGTATTTTTGTTTTTTTTTTCTTTTTTTTGTGCTTTATTTATCTTTTTTCTTTTGCTTTAATTTTTTTTCTTATTTTATTTTTATTTTTTATTTCTTTCTTTTTTTATAGTTTCATAAATTTTTGTTAAGTTTTCAAATTTTTTATTTTTCTATCTTTTTTTCTTATTTTATCACTCTCGGTTATTTTTTATTGCATTTTTATAATTTTTCATTAACTTTTTCTCCTTTCAAATTCTTCTTCTTTTTTTTTATGTGCTTTCATTTTTTTTTGTTCACTTTTTTCTTTGTTTTAAAATTTTCTATAAATTTTTTTCTTTTTGTTTTATTTCATATTTTTGCCTCTTCATTTTTTATTTTTTTTCTTCTTTTTCTCATTTTATTTTATATATTTTGTATTTTCATTTTTTATTTTTTTCTTGCTTTCTCTTAAATCTTTTTGTTCGCACTTTTTTTATTTCTTCTTTATAATTTTAAAACCTCAAACTTCTTTTTTTGTGCACATTCTTTTATTTTTATTTTTATTTTTTATTAACTTTTATTTTATTTTTCATCTTTTTCCTCTATTTGTTATATATATATATATATATATTTTTTTTTTTGTTTTCTTTGTACGTTCTAAACTAAAAGTTTTTTCCATTTTGTATTTGAAATTTTTATTCTTTTTATATTTTTTTGATTCGTAAATTTTTTATTTTCTTACTTTGTTACTTTTCATTTTTTTCCTTTTTTGGTATTTTATTTAATTTTTTCTTTTATATTAATATTTTCTCTTAATTTATTTTTTATTTATATTTTAAAAATTTTTTATAAAGTTCAAAATTTTTTATTTTTTCATTTTCCTATTTTTTTGACTATTTTTTTTGCTATTTTTTGTTTTATTTTATAAATTTTCAATAACTTTTTCCCTTCAAAATTTTCTTTCTTTTTGCCTTTTTTTCATATGCTTTTGTTTTTATTTGTTTTAATTCTTTCATTGTTTTAAAATTATTTATATTTCTTAAGCTTTTTTTATTCCAAATCTTTTCTTTTCATTTTTATTCTTTTCTTACTTTTCTTTTTTTTTTTTCACAAATTTCCTTTCACTTCTTATTTGCGTTTTTAAATTCTCGTACTTTTTTTTTTTTTTTTTGCACTTTCTCCTTTGGTTTTCATTTTTATTTTGAATTAACTTTTCTCTTTTTTAATTTTTTGCCTTTGACTTTTTATATTGTTTTCTCATTATGTCTTATATGTTTTTCAATTTTTTGTATTTTTTGAACTTTTTTTTTTTTATTTTGTCATTCCATTTCATTTTTGAAGTTTTTATTCAATTTTTGTCTTATTTATTTTCTTACTTTTTATATTTTTATTGTATTTTTGTTCATCTTTTATTTTGGTTTATTTTTTTTATTTTATCATTGTTGGTTATTTTGTATTGCATTTTTATAATTTTTCTTTAACTTTTTCTCCTTTCAAATTTTTCTTCTTTTTTTTTACTTATTTTTTCATGTGCTTTCATATTTTTTTTGTTTTCACTTTTTTCTTTGTTTTAAAATATTCTATAAACTTTTTTCTTTTTTTTTTTATTTCATAATTTTGACTCTTCATTTTTTATTTTTTTCTTGTTTTAACTTTTTTTTTTGCACTTCCTTGTCTTGTTTTTATTTTTATTTTGTATCAACTTTTTCCCTTTGTTAATTTTTTTGTCTTTGATTTTTTTTAATTTTTTTCTTATTACTTTTTTGCTTATGTTTTCTAAATTAATTTTTTCTATTTTGTAATCCCTTTTCATTTTTTATCTCCTTTTAATTTTTTATCTTTCATTTTTTATACCTTTATTTCTTATTGTTTGTTATATTTTTTTTTCTTTTTTGTTCGTATTTTATAAACTAATTTTTTTTTACAATTTTAAAACCTCTAACTTCTTTTTTTGTGCACTTCCTTTTGTTTTTATTTCTTTTTTTGTTAACCTTTTTTTATTTTTTTATATCTTTTTTCTTGTATTTGTTTTTTTTTTCTTTAAACTAAAAGTTTTTTCTGTTTTATATTTCAAATTTCTATTCATTTTGTCTTTTTATATTTTTTTTATTTGCTAACTTTTTATTTTCTTACTTTTTTATTTTTTCCATTTTTGGTATTTTATTTTATTTTTTCTTTTATATTACTATTTTTTATTTATATTTTAAAATTTTTTTGAATCTTTTTTCTTTTTTCATTTTCATTTTTTTTTGTTCTATGTTGTAATTTTTCAATAACTTTTTCCCTTCAAAATTTTCTTTCTTTTTGCTTTTTTTTTTTTCATCTGCTTTCAGTGTTGCTTGTTTTAATTTTTTTGTTGTTTTAAAATTTTTTATATTTCTTTTTTCCTTTTTTATTCCAAATCTTTTGTCTTTTAATTTTTATTCTTTTCTTGCTTTTCTTATTTTTTTTTTCACAGATTTCCTTTCATTTCTTATTTGCGTTTTTAAATTCTCATACTTTTTTTATTTTGCATTAACTTTTCTCTTTTTTAATTTTTTTTCTCACTTTTTATATTGTTTTATTATTAGGCTTATATGTTTTTCAATTTTTTTCCTTTTTTATTTTCTTACTTTTTATATTTTTTGTTGTATTTTTGTTTTTTTTTCTTTTTTTTGTGCTTTATTTATCTTTTTTCTTTTGCTTTAATTTTTTTTCTTATTTTATTTTTATTTTTTATTTCTTTCTTTTTTTATAGTTTCATAAATTTTTGTTAAGTTTCCAAATTTTTTATTTTTCTATCTTTTTTTCTTATTTTATCACTCTCGGTTATTTTTTATTGCATTTTTATAATTTTTCATTAACTTTTTCTCCTTTCAAATTCTTCTTCTTTTTTTTTATGTGCTTTCATTTTTTTTTGTTCACTTTTTTCTTTGTTTTAAAATTTTCTATAAATTTTTTTCTTTTTGTTTTATTTCATATTTTTGCCTCTTCATTTTTTATTTTTTTTCTTCTTTTTCTCATTTTATTTTATATATTTTGTATTTTCATTTTTTATTTTTTTCTTGCTTTCTCTTAAATCTTTTTGTTCGCACTTTTTTTTATTTCTTCTTTATAATTTTAAAACCTCAAACTTCTTTTTTTGTGCACATTCTTTTATTTTTATTTTTATTTTTTATTAACTTTTATTTTATTTTTCATCTTTTTCCTCTATTTGTTATATATATATATATATATTTTGTTTTCTTTGTACGTTCTAAACTAAAAGTTTTTTCCATTTTGTATTTGAAATTTTTATTCTTTTTATATTTTTTTGATTCGTAAATTTTTTATTTTCTTACTTTGTTACTTTTTATTTTTTTCCTTTTTTCGTATTTTATTTAATTTTTTCTTTTATATTAATATTTTCTCTTAATTTATTTTTTCATTTATATTTTAAAATTTTTTTATAAAGTTCAAAATTTTTTATTTTTTCATTTTCCTATTTTTTGGTCTATTTTTTTTGCTATTTTTTGTTCTATTTTATAAATTTTCAATAACTTTTTCCCTTCAAAATTTTCTTTCTTTTTGCCTTTTTCTCATATGCTTTTGTTTTTATTTGTTTTAATTCTTTCATTGTTTTAAAATTATTTATATTTCTTAAGCTTTTTTTATTCCAAATCTTTTCTTTTCTTTTTTTTTTCACAAATTTCCTTTCACTTCTTATTTGCGTTTTTAAATTCTCATACTTTTTTTTTTTTGCACTTTCTCTTTTGGTTTTCATTTTTATTTTGAATTAACTTTTCTCTTTTTTAATTTTTTGCCTTTGACTTTTTATATTGTTTTCTCATTATGTCTTATATGTTTTTCAAATTTTTGAACTTTTTCTTTTATTTTGTCATTCCATTTCATTTTTGAAGTTTTTATTCAATTTTTGTCTTTTTTATTTTCTTACTTTTTATATTTTTATTGTATTTTTGTTCATCTTTTATTTTGGTTTATTTTTTTATTTTATCATTGTTGGTTATTTTCTATTGCATTTTTATAATTTTTCTTTAACTTTTTCTCCTTTCAAATTTTTCTTCTTTTTTTTACTTATTTTTTCATGTGCTTTCATATTTTTTTTGTTTTCACTTTTTGTTTTGTTTTAAAATATTCTATAAACTTTTTTCTTTTTTTTTTATTTCATAATTTTGACTCTTCATTTTTTATTTTTTTCTTGTTTTAACTTTTTTTTTTTTTGCACTTCCTTGTCTTGTTTTTATTTTTATTTTGTATTAACTTTTTCCCTTTGTTAATTTTTTTGTCTTTGATTTTTTTTATTTTTTTCTTATTACTTTTTTGCTTATGTTTTCTAAATTAATTTTTTCTATTTTGTAATCCCTTTTCATTTTTTATCTCCTTTTAATTTTTTATCTTTCATTTTTTTATACCTTTATTTCTTATTGTTTGTTATATTTTTTTTTATTTTTTGTTCGTATTTTATAAACTAATTTTTTTTTTACAATTTTAAAACCTCTAACTTCTTTTTTTGTGCACTTCCTTTTGTTTTTATTCCTTTTTTTGTTAACTTTTATTTTATTTTTTATCTTTGATTTTTTATATCTTTTTCTTGTATTTGTTTTTTTTTTTCTTTAAACTAAAAGTTTTTTCTGTTTTATATTTCAAATTTCTATTCATTTTGTCTTTTTATATTTTTTTGATTTGCTAACTTTATATTTTCTTACTTTTTTATTTTTTTTTCCATTTTTGGTATTTTATTTTATTTTTTCTTTTATATTACTATTTTTTATTTATATTTTAAAAAAATTTTATAAAATTTAAAATTTTTATTTTTTGAATCTTTTTTCTTTTTTCATTTTCATTTTTTTTGTTCTATGTTGTAATTTTTCAATAACTTTTTCCCTTCAAAATTTTCTTTCTTTTTGCTTTTTTTTTTTTTTTTCATCTGCTTTCAGTGTTGCTTGTTTTAATTTTTTTGTTGTTTTAAAATTTTTTATATTTCTTTTTTCCTTTTTTATTCCAAATCTTTTGTCTTTTCATTTTTATTCTTTTCTTGCTTTTCTTATTTTTTTCACAAATTTCCTTTCATTTCTTATTTGCATCTTTAAATTATTAGACTTTTTTTGTGCACTTTCTTTTGTTTTTATTTTATTTTTTATCTTTGACTTTTATATCTTTTTCCTATATTTGTTATATATTTTTTGTTTTTCTTTGTATATTCTGAACTAAAAGTTTTTTCTATTTTGTATTTGAAATTTTTATTCATTTTCTCTTTTATATTTTTTTATTCGCTAATTTTTTAATATCTTACTTTTTTATTTTTTGCTTTTTTGGTATTTTATTGAATTTTTTCTTCTATATTAATATTTTATCTTAATTTATTTTTCCATTTATTTTTATTTATATTTTAAAAAATTTTTATAAAGTTCAAATTTTTTTTTATTTTTTTATTTTCTTCTTTTTTTTGCTATTTTTGTTCTACTTTGTAATTTTTTAATAACTTTTTCCCTTCAAAATTTTCCTTCTTTTTGCTTTTTTTCATATGCTTTCATTTTTACTTGTTTTAATTTTTTCGTTGTTTTAAAAATTTTTATTTTTTTCTTTTTTATTCCAAATCTTTTGTCTTTTCATTTTTATTCTTTTCTTTTTTTTTTTTCACAAATTTCCTTTCATTTCTTATTTGCGTTTTTAAATTCTCATACTTTTTTTATTTTGCATTAACTTTTCTCTTTTTTAATTTTTTTTTCTCACTTTTTATATTGTTTTATTATTAGGCTTATATGTTTTTCAATTTTTTTCCTTTTTTATTTTCTTACTTTTTATATTTTTTGTTGTATTTTTGTTTTTTTTTCTTTTTTTGTGCTCTATTTATCTTTTTTCTTTTGCTTTAATTTTTTTTCTTATTTTATTTTTATTTCTTATTTCTTTCTTTTTTTTATAGTTTCATAAATTTTTGTTAAGTTTTCAAATTTTTTATTTTTCTATCTTTTTTTTCTTATTTTATCATTCTCGGTTATTTTTTTATTGCTTTTTTATAATTTTTCATTAACTTTTTCTCCTTTCAAATTTTTCTTCTTTTTTTTTATGTGCTTTCATTTTTTTTTTGTTCACTTTTTTCTTTGTTTTAAAATTTTCTATAAATTTTTTTCTTTTTGTTTTATTTCATATTTTTGCCTCTTCATTTTTTATGTTTTTTCTTCTTTTTCTCATTTTTTTCTCAAATTTTATTTTATATATTTTGTATTTTCATTTTGTATTTTTTTCTTGCTTTCTCTTAAATCTTTTTGTTCGCACTTTTTTTTATTTCTTCTTTATAATTTTAAAACCTCAAACTTCTTTTTTTGTGCACATTCTTTTATTTTTATTTATATTTTTTATTAACTTTTATTTTATTTTTCATCTTTTTCCTCTATTTGTTATATATATATATATATATATATATATATATTTTTTGTTTTCTTTGTACATTCTAAACTACAAGTTTTTTCCATTTTGTATTTGAAATTTTTATTCATTTTGTCTTTTTATATTTTTTTGATTTGTAAATTTTTTATTTTCTTACTTTGTTACTTTTTATTTTTTTCCTTTTTTCGTATTTTATTTAATTTTTTCTTTTATATTAATATTTTCTCTTAATTTATTTTTTCATTTATATTTTAAAATTTTTTTATAAAGTTCAAAATTTTTTATTTTTTCATTTTCCTATTTTTTTGTGTATTTTTTTTGCTATTTTTTGTTCTATTTTATAAATTTTCAATAACTTTTTCCCTTCAAAATTTTCTTTCTTTTTGCCATTTTCTCATATGCTTTTGTTTTTATTTGTTTTAATTCTTTCATTGTTTTAAAATTATTTATATTTCTTAAGCTTTTTTTATTCCAAATCTTTTCTTTTCTTTTTTTTTTCACAAATTTCCTTTCACTTCTTATTTGCGTTTTTAAATTCTCATTCTTTTTTTTTTTGCACTTTCTCTTTTGGTTTTCATTTTTATTTTGAATTAACTTTTCTCTTTTTTAATTTTTTGCCTTTGACTTTTTATATTGTTTTCTCATTATGTCTTATATGTTTTTCAAATTTTTGAACTTTTTCTTTTATTTTGTCATTCCATTTCATTTTTGAAGTTTTTATTCAATTTTTGTCTTTTTTATTTTCTTACTTTTTATATTTTTATTGTATTTTTGTTCATCTTTTATTTTGGTTTATTTTTTTATTTTATCATTGTTGGTTATTTTCTATTGCATTTTTATAATTTTTTTTTAACTTTTTCTCCTTTCAAATTTTTCTTCTTTTTTTTACTTATTTTTTCATGTGCTTTCATATTTTTTTTGTTTTCACTTTTTTCTTTGTTTTAAAATATTCTATAAACTTTTTTCTTTTTTTTTTATTTCATAATTTTGACTCTTCATTTTTTATTTTTTTCTTGTTTTAACTTTTTTTTTTTTTGCACTTCCTTGTCTTGTTTTTATTTTTATTTTGTATTAACTTTTTCCCTTTGTTAATTTTTTTGTCTTTGATTTTTTTTATTTTTTTCTTATTACTTTTTTGCTTATGTTTTCTAAATTAATTTTTTCTATTTTGTAATCCCTTTTCATTTTTTATCTCCTTTTAATTTTTTATCTTTCATTTTTTTATACCTTTATTTCTTATTGTTTGTTATATTTTTTTTTATTTTTTGTTCGTATTTTATAAACTAATTTTTTTTTTACAATTTTAAAACCTCTAACTTCTTTTTTTGTGCACTTCCTTTTGTTTTTATTCCTTTTTTTGTTAACTTTTATTTTATTTTTTATCTTTGATTTTTTATATCTTTTTCTTGCATTTTTTTTTCTTTAAACTAAAAGTTTTTTCTGTTTTATATTTCAAATTTCTATTCATTTTGTCTTTTTATATTTTTTTGATTTGCTAACTTTATATTTTCTTACTTTTTTTTTTTTTCCATTTTTGGTATTTTATTTTATTTTTTCTTTTATATTACTATTTTTTATTTATATTTTAAAAAAATTTTATAAAATTTAAAATTTTTATTTTTTGAATCTTTTTTCTTTTTTCATTTTCATTTTTTTTGTTCTATGTTGTAATTTTTCAATAACTTTTTCCCTTCAAAATTTTCTTTCTTTTTGCTTTTTTTTTTTTTTCATCTGCTTTCAGTGTTGCTTGTTTTAATTTTTTTGTTGTTTTAAAATTTTTTATATTTCTTTTTTCCTTTTTTATTCCAAATCTTTTGTCTTTTCATTTTTATTCTTTTCTTGCTTTTCTTATTTTTTTCACAAATTTCCTTTCATTTCTTATTTGCATCTTTAAATTATTAGACTTTTTTTGTGCACTTTCTTTTGTTTTTATTTTATTTTTTATCTTTGACTTTTATATCTTTTTCCTATATTTGTTATATATTTTTTGTTTTTCTTTGTATATTCTGAACTAAAAGTTTTTTCTATTTTGTATTTGAAATTTTTATTCATTTTCTCTTTTATATTTTTTTATTCGTTAATTTTTTAATATCTTACTTTTTTATTTTTTGCTTTTTTGGTATTTTATTGAATTTTTTCTTCTATATTAATATTTTATCTTAATTTATTTTTCCATTTATTTTTATTTATATTTTAAAAAATTTTTATAAAGTTCAAATTTTTTTTTATTTTTTTATTTTCTTCTTTTTTTTGCTATTTTTGTTCTACTTTGTAATTTTTTAATAACTTTTTCCCTTCAAAATTTTCCTTCTTTTTGCTTTTTTTCATATGCTTTCATTTTTACTTGTTTTAATTTTTTCGTTATTTTAAAAATTTTTATTTTTTTCTTTTTTATTCCAAATCTTTTGTCTTTTCATTTTTATTCTTTTCTTTTTTTTTTTTCACAAATTTCCTTTCATTTCTTATTTGCGTTTTTAAATTCTCATACTTTTTTTATTTTGCATTAACTTTTCTCTTTTTTAATTTTTTTTTCTCACTTTTTATATTGTTTTATTATTAGGCTTATATGTTTTTCAATTTTTTTCCTTTTTTATTTTCTTACTTTTTATATTTTTTGTTGTATTTTTGTTTTTTTTTCTTTTTTTGTGCTCTATTTATCTTTTTTCTTTTGCTTTAATTTTTTTTCTTATTTTATTTTTATTTTTTATTTCTTTCTTTTTTTTATAGTTTCATAAATTTTTGTTAAGTTTTCAAATTTTTTATTTTTCTATCTTTTTTTTCTTATTTTATCATTCTCGGTTATTTTTTTATTGCTTTTTTATAATTTTTCATTAACTTTTTCTCCTTTCAAATTTTTCTTCTTTTTTTTTTTTGTGCTTTCATTTTTTTTTTGTTCACTTTTTTCTTTGTTTTAAAATTTTCTATAAATTTTTTTCTTTTTGTTTTATTTCATATTTTTGCCTCTTCATTTTTTATTTTTTTTCTTCTTTTTCTCATTTTTTTCTCAAATTTTATTTTATATATTTTGTATTTTCATTTTGTATTTTTTTCTTGCTTTCTCTTAAATCTTTTTGTTCGCACTTTTTTTTATTTCTTCTTTATAATTTTAAAACCTCAAACTTCTTTTTTTGTGCACATTCTTTTATTTTTATTTATATTTTTTATTAACTTTTATTTTATTTTTCATCTTTTTCCTCTATTTGTTATATATATATATATATATTTTGTTTTCTTTGTACATTCTAAACTACAAGTTTTTTCCATTTTGTATTTGAAATTTTTATTCATTTTGTCTTTTTATATTTTTTTGATTCGTAAATTTTTTATTTTCTTACTTTGTTACTTTTTATTTTTTTCCTTTTTTGGTATTTTATTTAATTTTTTCTTTTATATTAATATTTTCTCTTAATTTATTTTTTCATTTTCCTATTTTTTTGTCTATTTTTTTTGCTATTTTTTGTTCTATTTTATAAATTTTCAATAACTTTTTCCCTTCAAAATTTTCTTTCTTTTTGCCTTTTTTTCATATGCTTTTTTTTTTATTTGTTTTAATTCTTTCATTGTTTTAAAATTATTTATATTTCTTAAGCTTTTTTTATTCCAAATCTTTTCTTTTCTTTTTTTTTTCACAAATTTCCTTTCACTTCTTATTTGCGTTTTTAAATTCTCATACTTTTTTTTTTTTTGCACTTTCTCTTTTGGTTTTCATTTTTATTTTGAATTAACTTTTCTCTTTTTTAATTTTTTGCCTTTGACTTTTTATATTGTTTTCTCATTATGTCTTATATGTTTTTCAATTTTTTGTATTTTTTGAACTTTTTTTTTTATTTTGTCATTCCATTTCATTTTTGAAGTTTTTATTCAATTTTTGTCTTTTTTATTTTCTTACTTTTTATATTTTTATTGTATTTTTGTTCATCTTTTATTTTGGTTTATTTTTTTATTTTATCATTGTTGGTTATTTTCTATTGCATTTTTATAATTTTTCTTTAACTTTTTCTCCTTTCAAAATTTTCTTCTTTTTTTTACTTATTTTTTCATGTGCTTTCATATTTTTTTTGTTTTCACTTTTTGTTTTGTTTTAAAATATTCTATAAACTTTTTTCTTTTTTTTTATTTCATAATTTTGACTCTTCATTTTTTATTTTTTTCTTGTTTTAACTTTTTTTTTTTTTGCACTTCCTTGTCTTGTTTTTATTTTTATTTTGTATTAACTTTTTCCCTTTGTTAATTTTTTTGTCTTTGATTTTTTTTATTTTTTTCTTATTACTTTTTTGCTTATGTTTTCTAAATTAATTTTTTCTATTTTGTAATCCCTTTTCATTTTTTATCTCCTTTTAATTTTTTATCTTTCATTTTTTTATACCTTTATTTCTTATTGTTTGTTATATTTTTTTTTATTTTTTGTTCATATTTTATAAACTAATTTTTTTTTTACAATTTTAAAACCTGTAACTTCTTTTTTTGTGCACTTCCTTTTGTTTTTATTCCTTTTTTTGTTAACTTTTATTTTATTTTTTATCTTTGATTTTTTATATCTTTTTCTTGTATTTGTTTTTTTTTTTCTTTAAACTAAAAGTTTTTTCTGTTTTATATTTCAAATTTCTATTCATTTTGTCTTTTTATATTTTTTTGATTTGCTAACTTTATATTTTCTTACTTTTTTATTTTTTTTTCCATTTTTGGTATTTTATTTTATTTTTTCTTTTATATTACTATTTTTTATTTATATTTTAAAAAAATTTTATAAAATTTAAAATTTTTATTTTTTGAATCTTTTTTCTTTTTTCATTTTCATTTTTTTTGTTCTATGTTGTAATTTTTCAATAACTTTTTCCCTTCAAAATTTTCTTTCTTTTTGCTTTTTTCTTTTTTTTCATCTGCTTTCAGTGTTGCTTGTTTTAATTTTTTTGTTGTTTTAAAATTTTTTATATTTCTTTTTTCCTTTTTTATTCCAAATCTTTTGTCTTTTCATTTTTATTCTTTCCTTGCTTTTCTTATTTTTTTCACAAATTTCCTTTCATTTCTTATTTGCATCTTTAAATTATTAGACTTTTTTTGTGCACTTTCTTTTGTTTTTATTTTATTTTTTATCTTTGATTTTTATATCTTTTTCCTATATTTGTTATATTTTTTTTGTTTTTCTTTGTATATTCTGAACTAAAAGTTTTTTCTATTTTGTATTTGAAATTTTTATTCATTTTCTCTTTTATATTTTTTTATTCGCTAATTTTTTAATATCTTACTTTTTTATTTTTTGCTTTTTTGGTATTTTATTGAATTTTTTCTTCTATATTAATATTTTATCTTAATTTATTTTTCCATTTATTTTTATTTATATTTTAAAAAAAATTTATAAAGTTCAAATTTTTTTTTATTTTCTTTTTTTTTCGCTATTTTTGTTCTACTTTGTAATTTTTTAATAACTTTTTCCCTTCAAAATTTTCCTTCTTTTTGCTTTTTTTCATATGCTTTCATTTTTACTTGTTTTAATTTTTTCGTTATTTTAAAATTTTTTATTTTTTTCTTTTTTATTCCAAATCTTTTGTCTTTTCATTTTTATTCTTTTCTCTTTTTTTTTTCACAAATTTCCTTTCATTTCTTATTTGCGTTTTTAAATTCTCATACTTTTTTTATTTTGCATTAACTTTTCTCTTTTTTAATTTTTTTTTCTCACTTTTTATATTGTTTTATTATTAGGCTTATATGTTTTTCAATTTTTTTCCTTTTTTATTTTCTTACTTTTTATATCTTTTGTTGTATTTTTGTTTTTTTTTCTTTTTTTGTGCTCTATTTATCTTTTTTCTTTTGCTTTAATTTTTTTTCTTATTTTATTTTTATTTTTTATTTCTTTCTTTTTTTTATAGTTTCATAAATTTTTGTTAAGTTTTCAAATTTTTTATTTTTCTATCTTTTTTTTCTTATTTTATCATTCTCGGTTATTTTTTTATTGCTTTTTTATAATTTTTCATTAACTTTTTCTCCTTTCAAATTTTTCTTCTTTTTTTTTTTTGTGCTTTCATTTTTTTTTTGTTCACTTTTTTCTTTGTTTTAAAATTTTCTATAAATTTTTTTCTTTTTGTTTTATTTCATATTTTTGCCTCTTCATTTTTTATTTTTTTTCTTCTTTTTCTCATTTTTTTCTCAAATTTTATTTTATATATTTTGTATTTTCATTTTGTATTTTTTTCTTGCTTTCTCTTAAATCTTTTTGTTCGCACTTTTTTTTATTTCTTCTTTATAATTTTAAAACCTCAAACTTCTTTTTTTGTGCACATTCTTTTATTTTTATTTATATTTTTTATTAACTTTTATTTTATTTTTCATCTTTTTCCTCTATTTGTTATATATATATATATATATTTTGTTTTCTTTGTACATTCTAAACTACAAGTTTTTTCCATTTTGTATTTGAAATTTTTATTCATTTTGTCTTTTTATATTTTTTTGATTCGTAAATTTTTTATTTTCTTACTTTGTTACTTTTTATTTTTTTCCTTTTTTGGTATTTTATTTAATTTTTTCTTTTATATTAATATTTTCTCTTAATTTATTTTTTCATTTTCCTATTTTTTTGTCTATTTTTTTTGCTATTTTTTGTTCTATTTTATAAATTTTCAATAACTTTTTCCCTTCAAAATTTTCTTTCTTTTTGCCTTTTTTTCATATGCTTTTTTTTTTATTTGTTTTAATTCTTTCATTGTTTTAAAATTATTTATATTTCTTAAGCTTTTTTTATTCCAAATCTTTTCTTTTCTTTTTTTTTTCACAAATTTCCTTTCACTTCTTATTTGCGTTTTTAAATTCTCATACTTTTTTTTTTTTTGCACTTTCTCTTTTGGTTTTCATTTTTATTTTGAATTAACTTTTCTCTTTTTTAATTTTTTGCCTTTGACTTTTTATATTGTTTTCTCATTATGTCTTATATGTTTTTCAATTTTTTGTATTTTTTGAACTTTTTTTTTTATTTTGTCATTCCATTTCATTTTTGAAGTTTTTATTCAATTTTTGTCTTTTTTATTTTCTTACTTTTTATATTTTTATTGTATTTTTGTTCATCTTTTATTTTGGTTTATTTTTTTATTTTATCATTGTTGGTTATTTTCTATTGCATTTTTATAATTTTTCTTTAACTTTTTCTCCTTTCAAAATTTTCTTCTTTTTTTTACTTATTTTTTCATGTGCTTTCATATTTTTTTTGTTTTCACTTTTTGTTTTGTTTTAAAATATTCTATAAACTTTTTTCTTTTTTTTTATTTCATAATTTTGACTCTTCATTTTTTATTTTTTTCTTGTTTTAACTTTTTTTTTTTTTGCACTTCCTTGTCTTGTTTTTATTTTTATTTTGTATTAACTTTTTCCCTTTGTTAATTTTTTTGTCTTTGATTTTTTTTATTTTTTTCTTATTACTTTTTTGCTTATGTTTTCTAAATTAATTTTTTCTATTTTGTAATCCCTTTTCATTTTTTATCTCCTTTTAATTTTTTATCTTTCATTTTTTTATACCTTTATTTCTTATTGTTTGTTATATTTTTTTTTATTTTTTGTTCATATTTTATAAACTAATTTTTTTTTTACAATTTTAAAACCTGTAACTTCTTTTTTTGTGCACTTCCTTTTGTTTTTATTCCTTTTTTTGTTAACTTTTATTTTATTTTTTATCTTTGATTTTTTATATCTTTTTCTTGTATTTGTTTTTTTTTTTCTTTAAACTAAAAGTTTTTTCTGTTTTATATTTCAAATTTCTATTCATTTTGTCTTTTTATATTTTTTTGATTTGCTAACTTTATATTTTCTTACTTTTTTATTTTTTTTTCCATTTTTGGTATTTTATTTTATTTTTTCTTTTATATTACTATTTTTTATTTATATTTTAAAAAAATTTTATAAAATTTAAAATTTTTATTTTTTGAATCTTTTTTCTTTTTTCATTTTCATTTTTTTTGTTCTATGTTGTAATTTTTCAATAACTTTTTCCCTTCAAAATTTTCTTTCTTTTTGCTTTTTTCTTTTTTTTCATCTGCTTTCAGTGTTGCTTGTTTTAATTTTTTTGTTGTTTTAAAATTTTTTATATTTCTTTTTTCCTTTTTTATTCCAAATCTTTTGTCTTTTCATTTTTATTCTTTCCTTGCTTTTCTTATTTTTTTCACAAATTTCCTTTCATTTCTTATTTGCATCTTTAAATTATTAGACTTTTTTTGTGCACTTTCTTTTGTTTTTATTTTATTTTTTATCTTTGATTTTTATATCTTTTTCCTATATTTGTTATATTTTTTTTGTTTTTCTTTGTATATTCTGAACTAAAAGTTTTTTCTATTTTGTATTTGAAATTTTTATTCATTTTCTCTTTTATATTTTTTTATTCGCTAATTTTTTAATATCTTACTTTTTTATTTTTTGCTTTTTTGGTATTTTATTGAATTTTTTCTTCTATATTAATATTTTATCTTAATTTATTTTTCCATTTATTTTTATTTATATTTTAAAAAATTTTTATAAAGTTCAAATTTTTTTTTATTTTCTTTTTTTTTGCTATTTTTGTTCTACTTTGTAATTTTTTAATAACTTTTTCCCTTCAAAATTTTCCTTCTTTTTGCTTTTTTTCATATGCTTTCATTTTTACTTGTTTTAATTTTTTCGTTATTTTAAAAATTTTTATTTTTTTCTTTTTTATTCCAAATCTTTTGTCTTTTCATTTTTATTCTTTTCTCTTTTTTTTTTCACAAATTTCCTTTCATTTCTTATTTGCGTTTTTAAATTCTCATACTTTTTTTATTTTGCATTAACTTTTCTCTTTTTTAATTTTTTTTTCTCACTTTTTATATTGTTTTATTATTAGGCTTATATGTTTTTCAATTTTTTTCCTTTTTTATTTTCTTACTTTTTATATTTTTTGTTGTATTTTTGTTTTTTTTTCTTTTTTTGTGCTCTATTTATCTTTTTTCTTTTGCTTTAATTTTTTTTCTTATTTTATTTTTATTTTTTATTTCTTTCTTTTTTTTATAGTTTCATAAATTTTTGTTAAGTTTTCAAATTTTTTATTTTTCTATCTTTTTTTTCTTATTTTATCATTCTCGGTTATTTTTTTATTGCTTTTTTATAATTTTTCATTAACTTTTTCTCCTTTCAAATTTTTCTTCTTTTTTTTTTTTATGTGCTTTCATTTTTTTTTTGTTCACTTTTTTCTTTGTTTTAAAATTTTCTATAAATTTTTTTCTTTTTGTTTTATTTCATATTTTTGCCTCTTCATTTTTTATTTTTTTTCTTCTTTTTCTCATTTTTTTCTCAAATTTTATTTTATATATTTTGTATTTTCATTTTGTATTTTTTTCTTGCTTTCTCTTAAATCTTTTTGTTCGCACTTTTTTTTATTTCTTCTTTATAATTTTAAAACCTCAAACTTCTTTTTTTGTGCACATTCTTTTATTTTTATTTATATTTTTTATTAACTTTTATTTTATTTTTCATCTTTTTCCTCTATTTGTTATATATATATATATATTTTTTTTTTGTTTTCTTTGTACATTCTAAACTACAAGTTTTTTCCATTTTGTATTTGAAATTTTTATTCATTTTGTCTTTTTATATTTTTTTGATTCGTAAATTTTTTATTTTCTTACTTTGTTACTTTTTATTTTTTTCCTTTTTTGGTATTTTATTTAATTTTTTCTTTTATATTAATATTTTCTCTTAATTTATTTTTTCATTTTCCTATTTTTTTGTCTATTTTTTTTGCTATTTTTTGTTCTATTTTATAAATTTTCAATAACTTTTTCCCTTCAAAATTTTCTTTCTTTTTGCCTTTTTTTCATATGCTTTTTTTTTTTATTTGTTTTAATTCTTTCATTGTTTTAAAATTATTTATATTTCTTAAGCTTTTTTTATTCCAAATCTTTTCTTTTCTTTTTTTTTTCACAAATTTCCTTTCACTTCTTATTTGCGTTTTTAAATTCTCATACTTTTTTTTTTTTTGCACTTTCTCTTTTGGTTTTCATTTTTATTTTGAATTAACTTTTCTCTTTTTTAATTTTTTGCCTTTGACTTTTTATATTGTTTTCTCATTATGTCTTATATGTTTTTCAATTTTTTGTATTTTTTGAACTTTTTTTTTTATTTTGTCATTCCATTTCATTTTTGAAGTTTTTATTCAATTTTTGTCTTTTTTATTTTCTTACTTTTTATATTTTTATTGTATTTTTGTTCATCTTTTATTTTGGTTTATTTTTTTATTTTATCATTGTTGGTTATTTTCTATTGCATTTTTATAATTTTTCTTTAACTTTTTCTCCTTTCAAATTTTTCTTCTTTTTTTTACTTATTTTTTCATGTGCTTTCATATTTTTTTTGTTTTCACTTTTTTCTTTGTTTTAAAATATTCTATAAACTTTTTTCTTTTTTTTTATTTCATAATTTTGACTCTTCATTTTTTATTTTTTTCTTGTTTTAACTTTTTTTTTTTTGCACTTCCTTGTCTTGTTTTTATTTTTATTTTGTATTAACTTTTTCCCTTTGTTAATTTTTTTGTCTTTGATTTTTTTTTATTTTTTTCTTATTACTTTTTTGCTTATGTTTTCTAAATTAATTTTTTCTATTTTGTAATCCCTTTTCATTTTTTATCTCCTTTTAATTTTTTATCTTTCATTTTTTTATACCTTTATTTCTTATTGTTTGTTATATTTTTTTTTTATTTTTTGTTCGTATTTTATAAACTAATTTTTTTTTTACAATTTTAAAACCTCTAACTTCTTTTTTTGTGCACTTCCTTTTGTTTTTATTCCTTTTTTTGTTAACTTTTATTTTATTTTTTATCTTTGATTTTTTATATCTTTTTCTTGTATTTGTTTTTTTTTTTTCTTTAAACTAAAAGTTTTTTCTGTTTTATATTTCAAATTTCTATTCATTTTGTCTTTTTATATTTTTTTGATTTGCTAACTTTATATTTTCTTACTTTTTTATTTTTTTTTCCATTTTTGGTATTTTATTTTATTTTTTCTTTTATATTACTATTTTTTATTTATATTTTAAAAAAATTTTATAAAATTTAAAATTTTTATTTTTTGAATCTTTTTTCTTTTTTCATTTTCATTTTTTTTGTTCTATGTTGTAATTTTTCAATAACTTTTTCCCTTCAAAATTTTCTTTCTTTTTGCTTTTTTCTTTTTTTTCATCTGCTTTCAGTGTTGCTTGTTTTAATTTTTTTGTTGTTTTAAAATTTTTTATATTTCTTTTTTCCTTTTTTATTCCAAATCTTTTGTCTTTTCATTTTTATTCTTTCCTTGCTTTTCTTATTTTTTTCACAAATTTCCTTTCATTTCTTATTTGCATCTTTAAATTATTAGACTTTTTTTGTGCACTTTCTTTTGTTTTTATTTTATTTTTTATCTTTGATTTTTATATCTTTTTCCTATATTTGTTATATTTTTTTTGTTTTTCTTTGTATATTCTGAACTAAAAGTTTTTTCTATTTTGTATTTGAAATTTTTATTCATTTTCTCTTTTATATTTTTTTATTCGCTAATTTTTTAATATCTTACTTTTTTATTTTTTGCTTTTTTGGTATTTTATTGAATTTTTTCTTCTATATTAATATTTTATCTTAATTTATTTTTCCATTTATTTTTATTTATATTTTAAAAAAAATTTATAAAGTTCAAATTTTTTTTTATTTTCTTTTTTTTTCGCTATTTTTGTTCTACTTTGTAATTTTTTAATAACTTTTTCCCTTCAAAATTTTCCTTCTTTTTGCTTTTTTTCATATGCTTTCATTTTTACTTGTTTTAATTTTTTCGTTATTTTAAAATTTTTTATTTTTTTCTTTTTTATTCCAAATCTTTTGTCTTTTCATTTTTATTCTTTTCTCTTTTTTTTTTCACAAATTTCCTTTCATTTCTTATTTGCGTTTTTAAATTCTCATACTTTTTTTATTTTGCATTAACTTTTCTCTTTTTTAATTTTTTTTTCTCACTTTTTATATTGTTTTATTATTAGGCTTATATGTTTTTCAATTTTTTTCCTTTTTTATTTTCTTACTTTTTATATTTTTTGTTGTATTTTTGTTTTTTTTTCTTTTTTTGTGCTCTATTTATCTTTTTTCTTTTGCTTTAATTTTTTTTCTTATTTTATTTTTATTTTTTATTTCTTTCTTTTTTTTATAGTTTCATAAATTTTTGTTAAGTTTTCAAATTTTTTATTTTTCTATCTTTTTTTTCTTATTTTATCATTCTCGGTTATTTTTTTATTGCTTTTTTATAATTTTTCATTAACTTTTTCTCCTTTCAAATTTTTCTTCTTTTTTTTTTTTATGTGCTTTCATTTTTTTTTTGTTCACTTTTTTCTTTGTTTTAAAATTTTCTATAAATTTTTTTCTTTTTGTTTTATTTCATATTTTTGCCTCTTCATTTTTTATTTTTTTTCTTCTTTTTCTCATTTTTTTCTCAAATTTTATTTTATATATTTTGTATTTTCATTTTGTATTTTTTTCTTGCTTTCTCTTAAATCTTTTTGTTCGCACTTTTTTTTATTTCTTCTTTATAATTTTAAAACCTCAAACTTCTTTTTTTGTGCACATTCTTTTATTTTTATTTATATTTTTTATTAACTTTTATTTTATTTTTCATCTTTTTCCTCTATTTGTTATATATATATATATATTTTTTTTTTTTGTTTTCTTTGTACATTCTAAACTACAAGTTTTTTCCATTTTGTATTTGAAATTTTTATTCATTTTGTCTTTTTATATTTTTTTGATTCGTAAATTTTTTATTTTCTTACTTTGTTACTTTTTATTTTTTTCCTTTTTTGGTATTTTATTTAATTTTTTCTTTTATATTAATATTTTCTCTTAATTTATTTTTTCATTTTCCTATTTTTTTGTCTATTTTTTTTGCTATTTTTTGTTCTATTTTATAAATTTTCAATAACTTTTTCCCTTCAAAATTTTCTTTCTTTTTGCCTTTTTTTCATATGCTTTTTTTTTTATTTGTTTTAATTCTTTCATTGTTTTAAAATTATTTATATTTCTTAAGCTTTTTTTATTCCAAATCTTTTCTTTTCTTTTTTTTTTCACAAATTTCCTTTCACTTCTTATTTGCGTTTTTAAATTCTCATACTTTTTTTTTTTTTGCACTTTCTCTTTTGGTTTTCATTTTTATTTTGAATTAACTTTTCTCTTTTTTAATTTTTTGCCTTTGACTTTTTATATTGTTTTCTCATTATGTCTTATATGTTTTTCAATTTTTTGTATTTTTTGAACTTTTTTTTTTATTTTGTCATTCCATTTCATTTTTGAAGTTTTTATTCAATTTTTGTCTTTTTTATTTTCTTACTTTTTATATTTTTATTGTATTTTTGTTCATCTTTTATTTTGGTTTATTTTTTTATTTTATCATTGTTGGTTATTTTCTATTGCATTTTTATAATTTTTCTTTAACTTTTTCTCCTTTCAAAATTTTCTTCTTTTTTTTACTTATTTTTTCATGTGCTTTCATATTTTTTTTGTTTTCACTTTTTGTTTTGTTTTAAAATATTCTATAAACTTTTTTCTTTTTTTTTATTTCATAATTTTGACTCTTCATTTTTTAATTTTTTCTTGTTTTAACTTTTTTTTTTTTTGCACTTCCTTGTCTTGTTTTTATTTTTATTTTGTATTAACTTTTTCCCTTTGTTAATTTTTTTGTCTTTGATTTTTTTTATTTTTTTCTTATTACTTTTTTGCTTATGTTTTCTAAATTAATTTTTTCTATTTTGTAATCCCTTTTCATTTTTTATCTCCTTTTAATTTTTTATCTTTCATTTTTTTATACCTTTATTTCTTATTGTTTGTTATATTTTTTTTTATTTTTTGTTCATATTTTATAAACTAATTTTTTTTTTACAATTTTAAAACCTGTAACTTCTTTTTTTGTGCACTTCCTTTTGTTTTTATTCCTTTTTTTGTTAACTTTTATTTTATTTTTTATCTTTGATTTTTTATATCTTTTTCTTGTATTTGTTTTTTTTTTTCTTTAAACTAAAAGTTTTTTCTGTTTTATATTTCAAATTTCTATTCATTTTGTCTTTTTATATTTTTTTGATTTGCTAACTTTATATTTTCTTACTTTTTTATTTTTTTTTCCATTTTTGGTATTTTATTTTATTTTTTCTTTTATATTACTATTTTTTATTTATATTTTAAAAAAATTTTATAAAATTTAAAATTTTTATTTTTTGAATCTTTTTTCTTTTTTCATTTTCATTTTTTTTGTTCTATGTTGTAATTTTTCAATAACTTTTTCCCTTCAAAATTTTCTTTCTTTTTGCTTTTTTCTTTTTTTTCATCTGCTTTCAGTGTTGCTTGTTTTAATTTTTTTGTTGTTTTAAAATTTTTTATATTTCTTTTTTCCTTTTTTATTCCAAATCTTTTGTCTTTTCATTTTTATTCTTTCCTTGCTTTTCTTATTTTTTTCACAAATTTCCTTTCATTTCTTATTTGCATCTTTAAATTATTAGACTTTTTTTGTGCACTTTCTTTTGTTTTTATTTTATTTTTTATCTTTGATTTTTATATCTTTTTCCTATATTTGTTATATTTTTTTTGTTTTTCTTTGTATATTCTGAACTAAAAGTTTTTTCTATTTTGTATTTGAAATTTTTATTCATTTTCTCTTTTATATTTTTTTATTCGCTAATTTTTTAATATCTTACTTTTTTATTTTTTTCTTTTTTGGTATTTTATTGAATTTTTTCTTCTATATTAATATTTTATCTTAATTTATTTTTCCATTTATTTTTATTTATATTTTAAAAAATTTTTATAAAGTTCAAATTTTTTTTTATTTTCTTTTTTTTTGCTATTTTTGTTCTACTTTGTAATTTTTTAATAACTTTTTCCCTTCAAAATTTTCCTTCTTTTTGCTTTTTTTCATATGCTTTCATTTTTACTTGTTTTAATTTTTTCGTTATTTTAAAAATTTTTATTTTTTTCTTTTTTATTCCAAATCTTTTGTCTTTTCATTTTTATTCTTTTCTCTTTTTTTTTTCACAAATTTCCTTTCATTTCTTATTTGCGTTTTTAAATTCTCATACTTTTTTTATTTTGCATTAACTTTTCTCTTTTTTAATTTTTTTTTCTCACTTTTTATATTGTTTTATTATTAGGCTTATATGTTTTTCAATTTTTTTCCTTTTTTATTTTCTTACTTTTTATATTTTTTGTTGTATTTTTGTTTTTTTTTCTTTTTTTGTGCTCTATTTATCTTTTTTCTTTTGCTTTAATTTTTTTTCTTATTTTATTTTTATTTTTTATTTCTTTCTTTTTTTTATAGTTTCATAAATTTTTGTTAAGTTTTCAAATTTTTTATTTTTCTATCTTTTTTTTCTTATTTTATCATTCTCGGTTATTTTTTTATTGCTTTTTTATAATTTTTCATTAACTTTTTCTCCTTTCAAATTTTTCTTCTTTTTTTTTTTTATGTGCTTTCATTTTTTTTTTGTTCACTTTTTTCTTTGTTTTAAAATTTTCTATAAATTTTTTTCTTTTTGTTTTATTTCATATTTTTGCCTCTTCATTTTTTATTTTTTTTCTTCTTTTTCTCATTTTTTTCTCAAATTTTATTTTATATATTTTGTATTTTCATTTTGTATTTTTTTCTTGCTTTCTCTTAAATCTTTTTGTTCGCACTTTTTTTTATTTCTTCTTTATAATTTTAAAACCTCAAACTTCTTTTTTTGTGCACATTCTTTTATTTTTATTTATATTTTTTATTAACTTTTATTTTATTTTTCATCTTTTTCCTCTATTTGTTATATATATATATATATATATTTTTTTTTGTTTTCTTTGTACATTCTAAACTACAAGTTTTTTCCATTTTGTATTTGAAATTTTTATTCATTTTGTCTTTTTATATTTTTTTGATTCGTAAATTTTTTATTTTCTTACTTTGTTACTTTTTATTTTTTTCCTTTTTTGGTATTTTATTTAATTTTTTCTTTTATATTAATATTTTCTCTTAATTTATTTTTTCATTTTCCTATTTTTTTGTCTATTTTTTTTGCTATTTTTTGTTCTATTTTATAAATTTTCAATAACTTTTTCCCTTCAAAAATTTCTTTCTTTTTGCCTTTTTTTCATATGCTTTTTTTTTTTATTTGTTTTAATTCTTTCATTGTTTTAAAATTATTTATATTTCTTAAGCTTTTTTTATTCCAAATCTTTTCTTTTCTTTTTTTTTTCACAAATTTCCTTTCACTTCTTATTTGCGTTTTTAAATTCTCATACTTTTTTTTTTTTTGCACTTTCTCTTTTGGTTTTCATTTTTATTTTGAATTAACTTTTCTCTTTTTTAATTTTTTGCCTTTGACTTTTTATATTGTTTTCTCATTATGTCTTATATGTTTTTCAATTTTTTGTATTTTTTGAACTTTTTTTTTTATTTTGTCATTCCATTTCATTTTTGAAGTTTTTATTCAATTTTTGTCTTTTTTATTTTCTTACTTTTTATATTTTTATTGTATTTTTGTTCATCTTTTATTTTGGTTTATTTTTTTATTTTATCATTGTTGGTTATTTTCTATTGCATTTTTATAATTTTTCTTTAACTTTTTCTCCTTTCAAATTTTTCTTCTTTTTTTTACTTATTTTTTCATGTGCTTTCATATTTTTTTTGTTTTCACTTTTTTCTTTGTTTTAAAATATTCTATAAACTTTTTTCTTTTTTTTTATTTCATAATTTTGACTCTTCATTTTTTATTTTTTTCTTGTTTTAACTTTTTTTTTTTTGCACTTCCTTGTCTTGTTTTTATTTTTATTTTGTATTAACTTTTTCCCTTTGTTAATTTTTTTGTCTTTGATTTTTTTTTATTTTTTTCTTATTACTTTTTTGCTTATGTTTTCTAAATTAATTTTTTCTATTTTGTAATCCCTTTTCATTTTTTATCTCCTTTTAATTTTTTATCTTTCATTTTTTTATACCTTTATTTCTTATTGTTTGTTATATTTTTTTTTTATTTTTTGTTCGTATTTTATAAACTAATTTTTTTTTTACAATTTTAAAACCTCTAACTTCTTTTTTTGTGCACTTCCTTTTGTTTTTATTCCTTTTTTTGTTAACTTTTATTTTATTTTTTATCTTTGATTTTTTATATCTTTTTCTTGTATTTGTTTTTTTTTTTTCTTTAAACTAAAAGTTTTTTCTGTTTTATATTTCAAATTTCTATTCATTTTGTCTTTTTATATTTTTTTGATTTGCTAACTTTATATTTTCTTACTTTTTTATTTTTTTTTCCATTTTTGGTATTTTATTTTATTTTTTCTTTTATATTACTATTTTTTATTTATATTTTAAAAAAATTTTATAAAATTTAAAATTTTTATTTTTTGAATCTTTTTTCTTTTTTCATTTTCATTTTTTTTGTTCTATGTTGTAATTTTTCAATAACTTTTTCCCTTCAAAATTTTCTTTCTTTTTGCTTTTTTCTTTTTTTTCATCTGCTTTCAGTGTTGCTTGTTTTAATTTTTTTGTTGTTTTAAAATTTTTTATATTTCTTTTTTCCTTTTTTATTCCAAATCTTTTGTCTTTTCATTTTTATTCTTTCCTTGCTTTTCTTATTTTTTTCACAAATTTCCTTTCATTTCTTATTTGCATCTTTAAATTATTAGACTTTTTTTGTGCACTTTCTTTTGTTTTTATTTTATTTTTTATCTTTGATTTTTATATCTTTTTCCTATATTTGTTATATTTTTTTTGTTTTTCTTTGTATATTCTGAACTAAAAGTTTTTTCTATTTTGTATTTGAAATTTTTATTCATTTTCTCTTTTATATTTTTTTATTCGCTAATTTTTTAATATCTTACTTTTTTATTTTTTGCTTTTTTGGTATTTTATTGAATTTTTTCTTCTATATTAATATTTTATCTTAATTTATTTTTCCATTTATTTTTATTTATATTTTAAAAAATTTTTATAAAGTTCAAATTTTTTTTTATTTTCTTTTTTTTTCGCTATTTTTGTTCTACTTTGTAATTTTTTAATAACTTTTTCCCTTCAAAATTTTCCTTCTTTTTGCTTTTTTTCATATGCTTTCATTTTTACTTGTTTTAATTTTTTCGTTATTTTAAAATTTTTTATTTTTTTCTTTTTTATTCCAAATCTTTTGTCTTTTCATTTTTATTCTTTTCTCTTTTTTTTTTCACAAATTTCCTTTCATTTCTTATTTGCGTTTTTAAATTCTCATACTTTTTTTATTTTGCATTAACTTTTCTCTTTTTTAATTTTTTTTTCTCACTTTTTATATTGTTTTATTATTAGGCTTATATGTTTTTCAATTTTTTTCCTTTTTTATTTTCTTACTTTTTATATTTTTTGTTGTATTTTTGTTTTTTTTTCTTTTTTTGTGCTCTATTTATCTTTTTTCTTTTGCTTTAATTTTTTTTCTTATTTTATTTTTATTTTTTATTTCTTTCTTTTTTTTATAGTTTCATAAATTTTTGTTAAGTTTTCAAATTTTTTATTTTTCTATCTTTTTTTTCTTATTTTATCATTCTCGGTTATTTTTTTATTGCTTTTTTATAATTTTTCATTAACTTTTTCTCCTTTCAAATTTTTCTTCTTTTTTTTTTTTATGTGCTTTCATTTTTTTTTTGTTCACTTTTTTCTTTGTTTTAAAATTTTCTATAAATTTTTTTCTTTTTGTTTTATTTCATATTTTTGCCTCTTCATTTTTTATTTTTTTTCTTCTTTTTCTCATTTTTTTCTCAAATTTTATTTTATATATTTTGTATTTTCATTTTGTATTTTTTTCTTGCTTTCTCTTAAATCTTTTTGTTCGCACTTTTTTTTATTTCTTCTTTATAATTTTAAAACCTCAAACTTCTTTTTTTGTGCACATTCTTTTATTTTTATTTATATTTTTTATTAACTTTTATTTTATTTTTCATCTTTTTCCTCTATTTGTTATATATATATATATATATATTTTTTTTTTGTTTTCTTTGTACATTCTAAACTACAAGTTTTTTCCATTTTGTATTTGAAATTTTTATTCATTTTGTCTTTTTATATTTTTTTGATTCGTAAATTTTTTATTTTCTTACTTTGTTACTTTTTATTTTTTTCCTTTTTTGGTATTTTATTTAATTTTTTCTTTTATATTAATATTTTCTCTTAATTTATTTTTTCATTTTCCTATTTTTTTGTCTATTTTTTTTGCTATTTTTTGTTCTATTTTATAAATTTTCAATAACTTTTTCCCTTCAAAATTTTCTTTCTTTTTGCCTTTTTTTCATATGCTTTCGTTTTTATTTGTTTTAATTCTTTCATTGTTTTAAAATTATTTATATTTCTTAAGCTTTTTTTATTCCAAATCTTTTCTTTTCTTTTTTTTTTCGCAAATTTCCTTTCACTTCTTATTTGCGTTTTTAAATTCTCATACTTTTTTTTTTTTGCACTTTCTCTTTTGGTTTTCATTTTTATTTTGAATTAACTTTTCTCTTTTTTAATTTTTTGCCTTTGACTTTTTATATTGTTTTCTCATTATGTCTTATATGTTTTTCAATTTTTTGTATTTTTTGAACTTTTTTTTTTATTTTGTCATTCCATTTCATTTTTGAAGTTTTTATTCAATTTTTGTCTTTTTTATTTTCTTACTTTTTATATTTTTATTGTATTTTTGTTCATCTTTTATTTTGGTTTATTTTTTTATTTTATCATTGTTGGTTATTTTCTATTGCATTTTTATAATTTTTCTTTAACTTTTTCTCCTTTCAAATTTTTCTTCTTTTTTTTACTTATTTTTTCATGTGCTTTCATATTTTTTTTGTTTTCACTTTTTTCTTTGTTTTAAAATATTCTATAAACTGTTTTCTTTTTTTTTATTTCATAATTTTGACTCTTCATTTTTTATTTTTTTCTTGTTTTAACTTTTTTTTTTTTGCACTTCCTTGTCTTGTTTTTATTTTTATTTTGTATTAACTTTTTCCCTTTGTTAATTTTTTTGTCTTTGATTTTTTTTTATTTTTTTCTTATTACTTTTTTGCTTATGTTTTCTAAATTAATTTTTTCTATTTTGTAATCCCTTTTCATTTTTTATCTCCTTTTAATTTTTTATCTTTCATTTTTTTATACCTTTATTTCTTATTGTTTGTTATATTTTTTTTTTATTTTTTGTTCGTATTTTATAAACTAATTTTTTTTTTACAATTTTAAAACCTCTAACTTCTTTTTTTGTGCACTTCCTTTTGTTTTTATTCCTTTTTTTGTTAACTTTTATTTTATTTTTTATCTTTGATTTTTTATATCTTTTTCTTGTATTTGTTTTTTTTTTTTCTTTAAACTAAAAGTTTTTTCTGTTTTATATTTCAAATTTCTATTCATTTTGTCTTTTTATATTTTTTTGATTTGCTAACTTTATATTTTCTTACTTTTTTATTTTTTTTTCCATTTTTGGTATTTTATTTTATTTTTTCTTTTATATTACTATTTTTTATTTATATTTTAAAAAAATTTTATAAAATTTAAAATTTTTATTTTTTGAATCTTTTTTCTTTTTTCATTTTCATTTTTTTTGTTCTATGTTGTAATTTTTCAATAACTTTTTCCCTTCAAAATTTTCTTTCTTTTTGCTTTTTTCTTTTTTTTCATCTGCTTTCAGTGTTGCTTGTTTTAATTTTTTTGTTGTTTTAAAATTTTTTATATTTCTTTTTTCCTTTTTTATTCCAAATCTTTTGTCTTTTCATTTTTATTCTTTCCTTGCTTTTCTTATTTTTTTCACAAATTTCCTTTCATTTCTTATTTGCATCTTTAAATTATTAGACTTTTTTTGTGCACTTTCTTTTGTTTTTATTTTATTTTTTATCTTTGATTTTTATATCTTTTTCCTATATTTGTTATATTTTTTTTGTTTTTCTTTGTATATTCTGAACTAAAAGTTTTTTCTATTTTGTATTTGAAATTTTTATTCATTTTCTCTTTTATATTTTTTTATTCGCTAATTTTTTAATATCTTACTTTTTTATTTTTTGCTTTTTTGGTATTTTATTGAATTTTTTCTTCTATATTAATATTTTATCTTAATTTATTTTTCCATTTATTTTTATTTATATTTTAAAAAATTTTTATAAAGTTCAAATTTTTTTTTATTTTCTTTTTTTTTCGCTATTTTTGTTCTACTTTGTAATTTTTTAATAACTTTTTCCCTTCAAAATTTTCCTTCTTTTTGCTTTTTTTCATATGCTTTCATTTTTACTTGTTTTAATTTTTTCGTTATTTTAAAAATTTTTATTTTTTATTCCAAATCTTTTGTCTTTTCATTTTTATTCTTTTGTCTTTTTTTTTTTTCACAAATTTCCTTTCATTTCTTATTTGCGTTTTTAAATTCTCATACTTTTTTTATTTTGCATTAACTTTTCTCTTTTTTAATTTTTTTTCTCCCTTTTTATATTGTTTTATTATTAGGCTTATATGTTTTTCAATTTTTTTCCTTTTTTATTTTCTTACTTTTTATATTTTTTGTTGTATTTTTGTTTTTTTTTCTTTTTTTGTGCTCTATTTATCTTTTTTCTTTTGCTTTAATTTTTTTTCTTATTTTATTTTTATTTTTTATTTCTTTCTTTTTTTTATAGTTTCATAAATTTTTGTTAAGTTTTCAAATTTTTTATTTTTCTATCTTTTTTTTCTTATTTTATCATTCTCGGTTATTTTTTTATTGCTTTTTTATAATTTTTCATTAACTTTTTCTCCTTTCAAATTTTTCTTCTTTTTTTTTTTATGTGCTTTCATTTTTTTTTTGTTCACTTTTTTCTTTGTTTTAAAATTTTCTATAAATTTTTTTCTTTTTGTTTTATTTCATATTTTTGCCTCTTCATTTTTTATTTTTTTTCTTCTTTTTCTCATTTTTTTCTCAAATTTTATTTTATATATTTTGTATTTTCATTTTGTATTTTTTTCTTGCTTTCTCTTAAATCTTTTTGTTCGCACTTTTTTTTATTTCTTCTTTATAATTTTAAAACCTCAAACTTCTTTTTTTGTGCACATTCTTTTATTTTTATTTATATTTTTTATTAACTTTTATTTTATTTTTCATCTTTTTCCTCTATTTGTTATATATATATATATATATATTTTTTTTTTTTTGTTTTCTTTGTACATTCTAAACTACAAGTTTTTTCCATTTTGTATTTGAAATTTTTATTCATTTTGTCTTTTTATATTTTTTTGATTCGTAAATTTTTTATTTTCTTACTTTGTTACTTTTTATTTTTTTCCTTTTTTGGTATTTTATTTAATTTTTTCTTTTATATTAATATTTTCTCTTAATTTATTTTTTCATTTTCCTATTTTTTTGTCTATTTTTTTTGCTATTTTTTGTTCTATTTTATAAATTTTCAATAACTTTTTCCCTTCAAAATTTTCTTTCTTTTTGCCTTTTTTTCATATGCTTTCGTTTTTATTTGTTTTAATTCTTTCATTGTTTTAAAATTATTTATATTTCTTAAGCTTTTTTTATTCCAAATCTTTTCTTTTCTTTTTTTTTTCGCAAATTTCCTTTCACTTCTTATTTGCGTTTTTAAATTCTCATACTTTTTTTTTTTTGCACTTTCTCTTTTGGTTTTCATTTTTATTTTGAATTAACTTTTCTCTTTTTTAATTTTTTGCCTTTGACTTTTTATATTGTTTTCTCATTATGTCTTATATGTTTTTCAATTTTTTGTATTTTTTGAACTTTTTTTTTTATTTTGTCATTCCATTTCATTTTTGAAGTTTTTATTCAATTTTTGTCTTTTTTATTTTCTTACTTTTTATATTTTTATTGTATTTTTGTTCATCTTTTATTTTGGTTTATTTTTTTATTTTATCATTGTTGGTCATTTTCTATTGCATTTTTATAATTTTTCTTTAACTTTTTCTCCTTTCAAAATTTTCTTCTTTTTTTTACTTATTTTTTCATGTGCTTTCATATTTTTTTTGTTTTCACTTTTTTCTTTGTTTTAAAATATTCTATAAACTGTTTTCTTTTTTTTTATTTCATAATTTTGACTCTTCATTTTTTATTTTTTTCTTGTTTTAACTTTTTTTTTTTTGCACTTCCTTGTCTTGTTTTTATTTTTATTTTGTATTAACTTTTTCCCTTTGTTAATTTTTTTGTCTTTGATTTTTTTTTATTTTTTTCTTATTACTTTTTTGCTTATGTTTTCTAAATTAATTTTTTCTATTTTGTAATCCCTTTTCATTTTTTATCTCCTTTTAATTTTTTATCTTTCATTTTTTTATACCTTTATTTCTTATTGTTTGTTATATTTTTTTTTTATTTTTTGTTCGTATTTTATAAACTAATTTTTTTTTTACAATTTTAAAACCTCTAACTTCTTTTTTTGTGCACTTCCTTTTGTTTTTATTCCTTTTTTTGTTAACTTTTATTTTATTTTTTATCTTTGATTTTTTATATCTTTTTCTTGTATTTGTTTTTTTTTTTTTCTTTAAACTAAAAGTTTTTTCTGTTTTATATTTCAAATTTCTATTCATTTTGTCTTTTTATATTTTTTTGATTTGCTAACTTTATATTTTCTTACTTTTTTATTTTTTTTTCCATTTTTGGTATTTTATTTTATTTTTTCTTTTATATTACTATTTTTTATTTATATTTTAAAAAAATTTTATAAAATTTAAAATTTTTATTTTTTGAATCTTTTTTCTTTTTTCATTTTCATTTTTTTTGTTCTATGTTGTAATTTTTCAATAACTTTTTCCCTTCAAAATTTTCTTTCTTTTTGCTTTTTTCTTTTTTTTCATCTGCTTTCAGTGTTGCTTGTTTTAATTTTTTTGTTGTTTTAAAATTTTTTATATTTCTTTTTTCCTTTTTTATTCCAAATCTTTTGTCTTTTCATTTTTATTCTTTCCTTGCTTTTCTTATTTTTTTCACAAATTTCCTTTCATTTCTTATTTGCATCTTTAAATTATTAGACTTTTTTTGTGCACTTTCTTTTGTTTTTATTTTATTTTTTATCTTTGATTTTTATATCTTTTTCCTATATTTGTTATATTTTTTTTGTTTTTCTTTGTATATTCTGAACTAAAAGTTTTTTCTATTTTGTATTTGAAATTTTTATTCATTTTCTCTTTTATATTTTTTTATTCGCTAATTTTTTAATATCTTACTTTTTTATTTTTTGCTTTTTTGGTATTTTATTGAATTTTTTCTTCTATATTAATATTTTATCTTAATTTATTTTTCCATTTATTTTTATTTATATTTTAAAAAATTTTTATAAAGTTCAAATTTTTTTTTATTTTCTTTTTTTTTCGCTATTTTTGTTCTACTTTGTAATTTTTTAATAACTTTTTCCCTTCAAAATTTTCCTTCTTTTTGCTTTTTTTCATATGCTTTCATTTTTACTTGTTTTAATTTTTTCGTTATTTTAAAATTTTTTATTTTTTTCTTTTTTATTCCAAATCTTTTGTCTTTTCATTTTTATTCTTTTCTCTTTTTTTTTTCACAAATTTCCTTTCATTTCTTATTTGCGTTTTTAAATTCTCATACTTTTTTTATTTTGCATTAACTTTTCTCTTTTTTAATTTTTTTTTTCTCACTTTTTATATTGTTTTATTATTAGGCTTATATGTTTTTCAATTTTTTTCCTTTTTTATTTTCTTACTTTTTATATTTTTTGTTGTATTTTTGTTTTTTTTTCTTTTTTTGTGCTCTATTTATCTTTTTTCTTTTGCTTTAATTTTTTTTCTTATTTTATTTTTATTTTTTATTTCTTTCTTTTTTTTATAGTTTCATAAATTTTTGTTAAGTTTTCAAATTTTTAATTTTTCTATCTTTTTTTTCTTATTTTATCATTCTCGGTTATTTTTTTATTGCTTTTTTATAATTTTTCATTAACTTTTTCTCCTTTCAAATTTTTCTTCTTTTTTTTTTTATGTGCTTTCATTTTTTTTTTGTTCACTTTTTTCTTTGTTTTAAAATTTTCTATAAATTTTTTTCTTTTTGTTTTATTTCATATTTTTGCCTCTTCATTTTTTATTTTTTTTCTTCTTTTTCTCATTTTTTTCTCAAATTTTATTTTATATATTTTGTATTTTCATTTTGTATTTTTTTCTTGCTTTCTCTTAAATCTTTTTGTTCGCACTTTTTTTTATTTCTTCTTTATAATTTTAAAACCTCAAACTTCTTTTTTTGTGCACATTCTTTTATTTTTATTTATATTTTTTATTAACTTTTATTTTATTTTTCATCTTTTTCCTCTATTTGTTATATATATATATATATTTTTTTTTTTGTTTTCTTTGTACATTCTAAACTACAAGTTTTTTCCATTTTGTATTTGAAATTTTTATTCATTTTGTCTTTTTATATTTTTTTGATTCGTAAATTTTTTATTTTCTTACTTTGTTACTTTTTATTTTTTTCCTTTTTTGGTATTTTATTTAATTTTTTCTTTTATATTAATATTTTCTCTTAATTTATTTTTTCATTTTCCTATTTTTTTGTCTATTTTTTTTGCTATTTTTTGTTCTATTTTATAAATTTTCAATAACTTTTTCCCTTCAAAATTTTCTTTCTTTTTGCCTTTTTTTCATATGCTTTCGTTTTTATTTGTTTTAATTCTTTCATTGTTTTAAAATTATTTATATTTCTTAAGCTTTTTTTATTCCAAATCTTTTCTTTTCTTTTTTTTTTCGCAAATTTCCTTTCACTTCTTATTTGCGTTTTTAAATTCTCATACTTTTTTTTTTTTGCACTTTCTCTTTTGGTTTTCATTTTTATTTTGAATTAACTTTTCTCTTTTTTAATTTTTTGCCTTTGACTTTTTATATTGTTTTCTCATTATGTCTTATATGTTTTTCAATTTTTTGTATTTTTTGAACTTTTTTTTTTATTTTGTCATTCCATTTCATTTTTGAAGTTTTTATTCAATTTTTGTCTTTTTTATTTTCTTACTTTTTATATTTTTATTGTATTTTTGTTCATCTTTTATTTTGGTTTATTTTTTTATTTTATCATTGTTGGTCATTTTCTATTGCATTTTTATAATTTTTCTTTAACTTTTTCTCCTTTCAAATTTTTCTTCTTTTTTTTACTTATTTTTTCATGTGCTTTCATATTTTTTTTGTTTTCACTTTTTTCTTTGTTTTAAAATATTCTATAAACTGTTTTCTTTTTTTTTATTTCATAATTTTGACTCTTCATTTTTTATTTTTTTCTTGTTTTAACTTTTTTTTTTTGCACTTCCTTGTCTTGTTTTTATTTTTATTTTGTATTAACTTTTTCCCTTTGTTAATTTTTTTGTCTTTGATTTTTTTTTATTTTTTTCTTATTACTTTTTTGCTTATGTTTTCTAAATTAATTTTTTCTATTTTGTAATCCCTTTTCATTTTTTATCTCCTTTTAATTTTTTATCTTTCATTTTTTTATACCTTTATTTCTTATTGTTTGTTATATTTTTTTTTATTTTTTGTTCGTATTTTATAAACTAATTTTTTTTTTTACAATTTTAAAACCTCTAACTTCTTTTTTTGTGCACTTCCTTTTGTTTTTATTCCTTTTTTTGTTAACTTTTATTTTATTTTTTATCTTTGATTTTTTATATCTTTTTCTTGTATTTGTTTTTTTTTTCTTTAAACTAAAAGTTTTTTCTGTTTTATATTTCAAATTTCTATTCATTTTGTCTTTTTATATTTTTTTGATTTGCTAACTTTATATTTTCTTACTTTTTTATTTTTTTTTCCATTTTTGGTATTTTATTTTATTTTTTCTTTTATATTACTATTTTTTATTTATATTTTAAAAAAATTTTATAAAATTTAAAATTTTTATTTTTTGAATCTTTTTTCTTTTTTCATTTTCATTTTTTTTGTTCTATGTTGTAATTTTTCAATAACTTTTTCCCTTCAAAATTTTCTTTCTTTTTGCTTTTTTCTTTTTTTTCATCTGCTTTCAGTGTTGCTTGTTTTAATTTTTTTGTTGTTTTAAAATTTTTTATATTTCTTTTTTCCTTTTTTATTCCAAATCTTTTGTCTTTTCATTTTTATTCTTTCCTTGCTTTTCTTATTTTTTTCACAAATTTCCTTTCATTTCTTATTTGCATCTTTAAATTATTAGACTTTTTTTGTGCACTTTCTTTTGTTTTTATTTTATTTTTTATCTTTGATTTTTATATCTTTTTCCTATATTTGTTATATTTTTTTTGTTTTTCTTTGTATATTCTGAACTAAAAGTTTTTTCTATTTTGTATTTGAAATTTTTATTCATTTTCTCTTTTATATTTTTTTATTCGCTAATTTTTTAATATCTTACTTTTTTATTTTTTGCTTTTTTGGTATTTTATTGAATTTTTTCTTCTATATTAATATTTTATCTTAATTTATTTTTCCATTTATTTTTATTTATATTTTAAAAAATTTTTATAAAGTTCAAAATTTTTTTTATTTTCTTTTTTTTTTGCTATTTTTGTTCTACTTTGTAATTTTTTAATAACTTTTTCCCTTCAAAATTTTCCTTCTTTTTGCTTTTTTTCATATGCTTTCATTTTTACTTGTTTTAATTTTTTCGTTATTTTAAAAATTTTTATTTTTTATTCCAAATCTTTTGTCTTTTCATTTTTATTCTTTTCTCTTTTTTTTTTTTCACAAATTTCCTTTCATTTCTTATTTGCGTTTTTAAATTCTCATACTTTTTTTATTTTGCATTAACTTTTCTCTTTTTTAATTTTTTTTCTCACTTTTTATATTGTTTTATTATTAGGCTTATATGTTTTTCAATTTTTTTCCTTTTTTATTTTCTTACTTTTTATATTTTTTGTTGTATTTTTGTTTTTTTTTCTTTTTTTGTGCTCTATTTATCTTTTTTCTTTTGCTTTAATTTTTTTTCTTATTTTATTTTTATTTTTTATTTCTTTCTTTTTTTTATAGTTTCATAAATTTTTGTTAAGTTTTCAAATTTTTTATTTTTCTATCTTTTTTTTCTTATTTTATCATTCTCGGTTATTTTTTTATTGCTTTTTTATAATTTTTCATTAACTTTTTCTCCTTTCAAATTTTTCTTCTTTTTTTTTTTATGTGCTTTCATTTTTTTTTTGTTCACTTTTTTCTTTGTTTTAAAATTTTCTATAAATTTTTTTCTTTTTGTTTTATTTCATATTTTTGCCTCTTCATTTTTTATTTTTTTTCTTCTTTTTCTCATTTTTTTCTCAAATTTTATTTTATATATTTTGTATTTTCATTTTGTATTTTTTTCTTGCTTTCTCTTAAATCTTTTTGTTCGCACTTTTTTTTATTTCTTCTTTATAATTTTAAAACCTCAAACTTCTTTTTTTGTGCACATTCTTTTATTTTTATTTATATTTTTTATTAACTTTTATTTTATTTTTCATCTTTTTCCTCTATTTGTTATATATATATATATATATTTTTTTTTGTTTTCTTTGTACATTCTAAACTACAAGTTTTTTCCATTTTGTATTTGAAATTTTTATTCATTTTGTCTTTTTATATTTTTTTGATTCGTAAATTTTTTATTTTCTTACTTTGTTACTTTTTATTTTTTTCCTTTTTTGGTATTTTATTTAATTTTTTCTTTTATATTAATATTTTCTCTTAATTTATTTTTTCATTTTCCTATTTTTTTGTCTATTTTTTTTGCTATTTTTTGTTCTATTTTATAAATTTTCAATAACTTTTTCCCTTCAAAATTTTCTTTCTTTTTGCCTTTTTTTCATATGCTTTCGTTTTTATTTGTTTTAATTCTTTCATTGTTTTAAAATTATTTATATTTCTTAAGCTTTTTTTATTCCAAATCTTTTCTTTTCTTTTTTTTTTCGCAAATTTCCTTTCACTTCTTATTTGCGTTTTTAAATTCTCATACTTTTTTTTTTTTGCACTTTCTCTTTTGGTTTTCATTTTTATTTTGAATTAACTTTTCTCTTTTTTAATTTTTTGCCTTTGACTTTTTATATTGTTTTCTCATTATGTCTTATATGTTTTTCAATTTTTTGTATTTTTTGAACTTTTTTTTTTATTTTGTCATTCCATTTCATTTTTGAAGTTTTTATTCAATTTTTGTCTTTTTTATTTTCTTACTTTTTATATTTTTATTGTATTTTTGTTCATCTTTTATTTTGGTTTATTTTTTTATTTTATCATTGTTGGTCATTTTCTATTGCATTTTTATAATTTTTCTTTAACTTTTTCTCCTTTCAAATTTTTCTTCTTTTTTTTACTTATTTTTTCATGTGCTTTCATATTTTTTTTGTTTTCACTTTTTTCTTTGTTTTAAAATATTCTATAAACTGTTTTCTTTTTTTTTATTTCATAATTTTGACTCTTCATTTTTTATTTTTTTCTTGTTTTAACTTTTTTTTTTTGCACTTCCTTGTCTTGTTTTTATTTTTATTTTGTATTAACTTTTTCCCTTTGTTAATTTTTTTGTCTTTGATTTTTTTTTATTTTTTTCTTATTACTTTTTTGCTTATGTTTTCTAAATTAATTTTTTCTATTTTGTAATCCCTTTTCATTTTTTATCTCCTTTTAATTTTTTATCTTTCATTTTTTTATACCTTTATTTCTTATTGTTTGTTATATTTTTTTTTATTTTTTGTTCGTATTTTATAAACTAATTTTTTTTTTTACAATTTTAAAACCTCTAACTTCTTTTTTTGTGCACTTCCTTTTGTTTTTATTCCTTTTTTTGTTAACTTTTATTTTATTTTTTATCTTTGATTTTTTATATCTTTTTCTTGTATTTGTTTTTTTTTTCTTTAAACTAAAAGTTTTTTCTGTTTTATATTTCAAATTTCTATTCATTTTGTCTTTTTATATTTTTTTGATTTGCTAACTTTATATTTTCTTACTTTTTTATTTTTTTTTCCATTTTTGGTATTTTATTTTATTTTTTCTTTTATATTACTATTTTTTATTTATATTTTAAAAAAATTTTATAAAATTTAAAATTTTTATTTTTTGAATCTTTTTTCTTTTTTCATTTTCATTTTTTTTGTTCTATGTTGTAATTTTTCAATAACTTTTTCCCTTCAAAATTTTCTTTCTTTTTGCTTTTTTCTTTTTTTTCATCTGCTTTCAGTGTTGCTTGTTTTAATTTTTTTGTTGTTTTAAAATTTTTTATATTTCTTTTTTCCTTTTTTATTCCAAATCTTTTGTCTTTTCATTTTTATTCTTTCCTTGCTTTTCTTATTTTTTTCACAAATTTCCTTTCATTTCTTATTTGCATCTTTAAATTATTAGACTTTTTTTGTGCACTTTCTTTTGTTTTTATTTTATTTTTTATCTTTGATTTTTATATCTTTTTCCTATATTTGTTATATTTTTTTTGTTTTTCTTTGTATATTCTGAACTAAAAGTTTTTTCTATTTTGTATTTGAAATTTTTATTCATTTTCTCTTTTATATTTTTTTATTCGCTAATTTTTTAATATCTTACTTTTTTATTTTTTGCTTTTTTGGTATTTTATTGAATTTTTTCTTCTATATTAATATTTTATCTTAATTTATTTTTCCATTTATTTTTATTTATATTTTAAAAAATTTTTATAAAGTTCAAAATTTTTTTTATTTTCTTTTTTTTTTGCTATTTTTGTTCTACTTTGTAATTTTTTAATAACTTTTTCCCTTCAAAATTTTCCTTCTTTTTGCTTTTTTTCATATGCTTTCATTTTTACTTGTTTTAATTTTTTCGTTATTTTAAAAATTTTTATTTTTTATTCCAAATCTTTTGTCTTTTCATTTTTATTCTTTTCTCTTTTTTTTTTTTCACAAATTTCCTTTCATTTCTTATTTGCGTTTTTAAATTCTCATACTTTTTTTATTTTGCATTAACTTTTCTCTTTTTTAATTTTTTTTCTCACTTTTTATATTGTTTTATTATTAGGCTTATATGTTTTTCAATTTTTTTCCTTTTTTATTTTCTTACTTTTTATATTTTTTGTTGTATTTTTGTTTTTTTTTCTTTTTTTGTGCTCTATTTATCTTTTTTCTTTTGCTTTAATTTTTTTTCTTATTTTATTTTTATTTTTTATTTCTTTCTTTTTTTTATAGTTTCATAAATTTTTGTTAAGTTTTCAAATTTTTTATTTTTCTATCTTTTTTTTCTTATTTTATCATTCTCGGTTATTTTTTTATTGCTTTTTTATAATTTTTCATTAACTTTTTCTCCTTTCAAATTTTTCTTCTTTTTTTTTTTATGTGCTTTCATTTTTTTTTTGTTCACTTTTTTCTTTGTTTTAAAATTTTCTATAAATTTTTTTCTTTTTGTTTTATTTCATATTTTTGCCTCTTCATTTTTTATTTTTTTTCTTCTTTTTCTCATTTTTTTCTCAAATTTTATTTTATATATTTTGTATTTTCATTTTGTATTTTTTTCTTGCTTTCTCTTAAATCTTTTTGTTCGCACTTTTTTTTATTTCTTCTTTATAATTTTAAAACCTCAAACTTCTTTTTTTGTGCACATTCTTTTATTTTTATTTATATTTTTTATTAACTTTTATTTTATTTTTCATCTTTTTCCTCTATTTGTTATATATATATATATATATTTTTTTTTTGTTTTCTTTGTACATTCTAAACTACAAGTTTTTTCCATTTTGTATTTGAAATTTTTATTCATTTTGTCTTTTTATATTTTTTTGATTCGTAAATTTTTTATTTTCTTACTTTGTTACTTTTTATTTTTTTCCTTTTTTGGTATTTTATTTAATTTTTTCTTTTATATTAATATTTTCTCTTAATTTATTTTTTCATTTTCCTATTTTTTTGTCTATTTTTTTTGCTATTTTTTGTTCTATTTTATAAATTTTCAATAACTTTTTCCCTTCAAAATTTTCTTTCTTTTTGCCTTTTTTTCATATGCTTTCGTTTTTATTTGTTTTAATTCTTTCATTGTTTTAAAATTATTTATATTTCTTAAGCTTTTTTTATTCCAAATCTTTTCTTTTCTTTTTTTTTTCGCAAATTTCCTTTCACTTCTTATTTGCGTTTTTAAATTCTCATACTTTTTTTTTTTTGCACTTTCTCTTTTGGTTTTCATTTTTATTTTGAATTAACTTTTCTCTTTTTTAATTTTTTGCCTTTGACTTTTTATATTGTTTTCTCATTATGTCTTATATGTTTTTCAATTTTTTGTATTTTTTGAACTTTTTTTTTTATTTTGTCATTCCATTTCATTTTTGAAGTTTTTATTCAATTTTTGTCTTTTTTATTTTCTTACTTTTTATATTTTTATTGTATTTTTGTTCATCTTTTATTTTGGTTTATTTTTTTATTTTATCATTGTTGGTCATTTTCTATTGCATTTTTATAATTTTTCTTTAACTTTTTCTCCTTTCAAATTTTTCTTCTTTTTTTTACTTATTTTTTCATGTGCTTTCATATTTTTTTTGTTTTCACTTTTTTCTTTGTTTTAAAATATTCTATAAACTGTTTTCTTTTTTTTTATTTCATAATTTTGACTCTTCATTTTTTATTTTTTTCTTGTTTTAACTTTTTTTTTTTGCACTTCCTTGTCTTGTTTTTATTTTTATTTTGTATTAACTTTTTCCCTTTGTTAATTTTTTTGTCTTTGATTTTTTTTTATTTTTTTCTTATTACTTTTTTGCTTATGTTTTCTAAATTAATTTTTTCTATTTTGTAATCCCTTTTCATTTTTTATCTCCTTTTAATTTTTTATCTTTCATTTTTTTATACCTTTATTTCTTATTGTTTGTTATATTTTTTTTTATTTTTTGTTCGTATTTTATAAACTAATTTTTTTTTTTACAATTTTAAAACCTCTAACTTCTTTTTTTGTGCACTTCCTTTTGTTTTTATTCCTTTTTTTGTTAACTTTTATTTTATTTTTTATCTTTGATTTTTTATATCTTTTTCTTGTATTTGTTTTTTTTTTCTTTAAACTAAAAGTTTTTTCTGTTTTATATTTCAAATTTCTATTCATTTTGTCTTTTTATATTTTTTTGATTTGCTAACTTTATATTTTCTTACTTTTTTATTTTTTTTTCCATTTTTGGTATTTTATTTTATTTTTTCTTTTATATTACTATTTTTTATTTATATTTTAAAAAAATTTTATAAAATTTAAAATTTTTATTTTTTGAATCTTTTTTCTTTTTTCATTTTCATTTTTTTTGTTCTATGTTGTAATTTTTCAATAACTTTTTCCCTTCAAAATTTTCTTTCTTTTTGCTTTTTTCTTTTTTTTCATCTGCTTTCAGTGTTGCTTGTTTTAATTTTTTTGTTGTTTTAAAATTTTTTATATTTCTTTTTTCCTTTTTTATTCCAAATCTTTTGTCTTTTCATTTTTATTCTTTCCTTGCTTTTCTTATTTTTTTCACAAATTTCCTTTCATTTCTTATTTGCATCTTTAAATTATTAGACTTTTTTTGTGCACTTTCTTTTGTTTTTATTTTATTTTTTATCTTTGATTTTTATATCTTTTTCCTATATTTGTTATATTTTTTTTGTTTTTCTTTGTATATTCTGAACTAAAAGTTTTTTCTATTTTGTATTTGAAATTTTTATTCATTTTCTCTTTTATATTTTTTTATTCGCTAATTTTTTAATATCTTACTTTTTTATTTTTTGCTTTTTTGGTATTTTATTGAATTTTTTCTTCTATATTAATATTTTATCTTAATTTATTTTTCCATTTATTTTTATTTATATTTTAAAAAATTTTTATAAAGTTCAAAATTTTTTTTATTTTCTTTTTTTTTTGCTATTTTTGTTCTACTTTGTAATTTTTTAATAACTTTTTCCCTTCAAAATTTTCCTTCTTTTTGCTTTTTTTCATATGCTTTCATTTTTACTTGTTTTAATTTTTTCGTTATTTTAAAAATTTTTATTTTTTATTCCAAATCTTTTGTCTTTTCATTTTTATTCTTTTCTCTTTTTTTTTTTTCACAAATTTCCTTTCATTTCTTATTTGCGTTTTTAAATTCTCATACTTTTTTTATTTTGCATTAACTTTTCTCTTTTTTAATTTTTTTTCTCACTTTTTATATTGTTTTATTATTAGGCTTATATGTTTTTCAATTTTTTTCCTTTTTTATTTTCTTACTTTTTATATTTTTTGTTGTATTTTTGTTTTTTTTTCTTTTTTTGTGCTCTATTTATCTTTTTTCTTTTGCTTTAATTTTTTTTCTTATTTTATTTTTATTTTTTATTTCTTTCTTTTTTTTATAGTTTCATAAATTTTTGTTAAGTTTTCAAATTTTTTATTTTTCTATCTTTTTTTTCTTATTTTATCATTCTCGGTTATTTTTTTATTGCTTTTTTATAATTTTTCATTAACTTTTTCTCCTTTCAAATTTTTCTTCTTTTTTTTTTTATGTGCTTTCATTTTTTTTTTGTTCACTTTTTTCTTTGTTTTAAAATTTTCTATAAATTTTTTTCTTTTTGTTTTATTTCATATTTTTGCCTCTTCATTTTTTATTTTTTTTCTTCTTTTTCTCATTTTTTTCTCAAATTTTATTTTATATATTTTGTATTTTCATTTTGTATTTTTTTCTTGCTTTCTCTTAAATCTTTTTGTTCGCACTTTTTTTTATTTCTTCTTTATAATTTTAAAACCTCAAACTTCTTTTTTTGTGCACATTCTTTTATTTTTATTTATATTTTTTATTAACTTTTATTTTATTTTTCATCTTTTTCCTCTATTTGTTATATATATATATATATATATATATATATATATTTTTTTTTTTTGTTTTCTTTGTACATTCTAAACTACAAGTTTTTTCCATTTTGTATTTGAAATTTTTATTCATTTTGTCTTTTTATATTTTTTTGATTCGTAAATTTTTTATTTTCTTACTTTGTTACTTTTTATTTTTTTCCTTTTTTGGTATTTTATTTAATTTTTTCTTTTATATTAATATTTTCTCTTAATTTATTTTTTCATTTTCCTATTTTTTTGTCTATTTTTTTTGCTATTTTTTGTTCTATTTTATAAATTTTCAATAACTTTTTCCCTTCAAAATTTTCTTTCTTTTTGCCTTTTTTTCATATGCTTTCGTTTTTATTTGTTTTAATTCTTTCATTGTTTTAAAATTATTTATATTTCTTAAGCCTTTTTTATTCCAAATCTTTTCTTTTCTTTTTTTTTTCGCAAATTTCCTTTCACTTCTTATTTGCGTTTTTAAATTCTCATACTTTTTTTTTTTTGCACTTTCTCTTTTGGTTTTCATTTTTATTTTGAATTAACTTTTCTCTTTTTTAATTTTTTGCCTTTGACTTTTTATATTGTTTTCTCATTATGTCTTATATGTTTTTCAATTTTTTGTATTTTTTGAACTTTTTTTTTTATTTTGTCATTCCATTTCATTTTTGAAGTTTTTATTCAATTTTTGTCTTTTTTATTTTCTTACTTTTTATATTTTTATTGTATTTTTGTTCATCTTTTATTTTGGTTTATTTTTTTATTTTATCATTGTTGGTCATTTTCTATTGCATTTTTATAATTTTTCTTTAACTTTTTCTCCTTTCAAATTTTTCTTCTTTTTTTTACTTATTTTTTCATGTGCTTTCATATTTTTTTTGTTTTCACTTTTTTCTTTGTTTTAAAATATTCTATAAACTGTTTTCTTTTTTTTTATTTCATAATTTTGACTCTTCATTTTTTATTTTTTTCTTGTTTTAACTTTTTTTTTTTGCACTTCCTTGTCTTGTTTTTATTTTTATTTTGTATTAACTTTTTCCCTTTGTTAATTTTTTTGTCTTTGATTTTTTTTTATTTTTTTCTTATTACTTTTTTGCTTATGTTTTCTAAATTAATTTTTTCTATTTTGTAATCCCTTTTCATTTTTTATCTCCTTTTAATTTTTTATCTTTCATTTTTTTATACCTTTATTTCTTATTGTTTGTTATATTTTTTTTTATTTTTTGTTCGTATTTTATAAACTAATTTTTTTTTTTACAATTTTAAAACCTCTAACTTCTTTTTTTGTGCACTTCCTTTTGTTTTTATTCCTTTTTTTGTTAACTTTTATTTTATTTTTTATCTTTGATTTTTTATATCTTTTTCTTGTATTTGTTTTTTTTTTCTTTAAACTAAAAGTTTTTTCTGTTTTATATTTCAAATTTCTATTCATTTTGTCTTTTTATATTTTTTTGATTTGCTAACTTTATATTTTCTTACTTTTTTATTTTTTTTTCCATTTTTGGTATTTTATTTTATTTTTTCTTTTATATTACTATTTTTTATTTATATTTTAAAAAAATTTTATAAAATTTAAAATTTTTATTTTTTGAATCTTTTTTCTTTTTTCATTTTCATTTTTTTTGTTCTATGTTGTAATTTTTCAATAACTTTTTCCCTTCAAAATTTTCTTTCTTTTTGCTTTTTTCTTTTTTTTCATCTGCTTTCAGTGTTGCTTGTTTTAATTTTTTTGTTGTTTTAAAATTTTTTATATTTCTTTTTTCCTTTTTTATTCCAAATCTTTTGTCTTTTCATTTTTATTCTTTCCTTGCTTTTCTTATTTTTTTCACAAATTTCCTTTCATTTCTTATTTGCATCTTTAAATTATTAGACTTTTTTTGTGCACTTTCTTTTGTTTTTATTTTATTTTTTATCTTTGATTTTTATATCTTTTTCCTATATTTGTTATATTTTTTTTGTTTTTCTTTGTATATTCTGAACTAAAAGTTTTTTCTATTTTGTATTTGAAATTTTTATTCATTTTCTCTTTTATATTTTTTTATTCGCTAATTTTTTAATATCTTACTTTTTTATTTTTTGCTTTTTTGGTATTTTATTGAATTTTTTCTTCTATATTAATATTTTATCTTAATTTATTTTTCCATTTATTTTTATTTATATTTTAAAAAATTTTTATAAAGTTCAAAATTTTTTTTATTTTCTTTTTTTTTTGCTATTTTTGTTCTACTTTGTAATTTTTTAATAACTTTTTCCCTTCAAAATTTTCCTTCTTTTTGCTTTTTTTCATATGCTTTCATTTTTACTTGTTTTAATTTTTTCGTTATTTTAAAAATTTTTATTTTTTATTCCAAATCTTTTGTCTTTTCATTTTTATTCTTTTCTCTTTTTTTTTTTTCACAAATTTCCTTTCATTTCTTATTTGCGTTTTTAAATTCTCATACTTTTTTTATTTTGCATTAACTTTTCTCTTTTTTAATTTTTTTTCTCACTTTTTATATTGTTTTATTATTAGGCTTATATGTTTTTCAATTTTTTTCCTTTTTTATTTTCTTACTTTTTATATTTTTTGTTGTATTTTTGTTTTTTTTTCTTTTTTTGTGCTCTATTTATCTTTTTTCTTTTGCTTTAATTTTTTTTCTTATTTTATTTTTATTTTTTATTTCTTTCTTTTTTTTATAGTTTCATAAATTTTTGTTAAGTTTTCAAATTTTTTATTTTTCTATCTTTTTTTTCTTATTTTATCATTCTCGGTTATTTTTTTATTGCTTTTTTATAATTTTTCATTAACTTTTTCTCCTTTCAAATTTTTCTTCTTTTTTTTTTTATGTGCTTTCATTTTTTTTTTGTTCACTTTTTTCTTTGTTTTAAAATTTTCTATAAATTTTTTTCTTTTTGTTTTATTTCATATTTTTGCCTCTTCATTTTTTATTTTTTTTCTTCTTTTTCTCATTTTTTTCTCAAATTTTATTTTATATATTTTGTATTTTCATTTTGTATTTTTTTCTTGCTTTCTCTTAAATCTTTTTGTTCGCACTTTTTTTTATTTCTTCTTTATAATTTTAAAACCTCAAACTTCTTTTTTTGTGCACATTCTTTTATTTTTATTTATATTTTTTATTAACTTTTATTTTATTTTTCATCTTTTTCCTCTATTTGTTATATATATATATATATATATTTTTTTTTTTTGTTTTCTTTGTACATTCTAAACTACAAGTTTTTTCCATTTTGTATTTGAAATTTTTATTCATTTTGTCTTTTTATATTTTTTTGATTCGTAAATTTTTTATTTTCTTACTTTGTTACTTTTTATTTTTTTCCTTTTTTGGTATTTTATTTAATTTTTTCTTTTATATTAATATTTTCTCTTAATTTATTTTTTCATTTTCCTATTTTTTTGTCTATTTTTTTTGCTATTTTTTGTTCTATTTTATAAATTTTCAATAACTTTTTCCCTTCAAAATTTTCTTTCTTTTTGCCTTTTTTTCATATGCTTTCGTTTTTATTTGTTTTAATTCTTTCATTGTTTTAAAATTATTTATATTTCTTAAGCCTTTTTTATTCCAAATCTTTTCTTTTCTTTTTTTTTTCGCAAATTTCCTTTCACTTCTTATTTGCGTTTTTAAATTCTCATACTTTTTTTTTTTTGCACTTTCTCTTTTGGTTTTCATTTTTATTTTGAATTAACTTTTCTCTTTTTTAATTTTTTGCCTTTGACTTTTTATATTGTTTTCTCATTATGTCTTATATGTTTTTCAATTTTTTGTATTTTTTGAACTTTTTTTTTTATTTTGTCATTCCATTTCATTTTTGAAGTTTTTATTCAATTTTTGTCTTTTTTATTTTCTTACTTTTTATATTTTTATTGTATTTTTGTTCATCTTTTATTTTGGTTTATTTTTTTATTTTATCATTGTTGGTCATTTTCTATTGCATTTTTATAATTTTTCTTTAACTTTTTCTCCTTTCAAATTTTTCTTCTTTTTTTTACTTATTTTTTCATGTGCTTTCATATTTTTTTTGTTTTCACTTTTTTCTTTGTTTTAAAATATTCTATAAACTGTTTTCTTTTTTTTTATTTCATAATTTTGACTCTTCATTTTTTATTTTTTTCTTGTTTTAACTTTTTTTTTTTGCACTTCCTTGTCTTGTTTTTATTTTTATTTTGTATTAACTTTTTCCCTTTGTTAATTTTTTTGTCTTTGATTTTTTTTTATTTTTTTCTTATTACTTTTTTGCTTATGTTTTCTAAATTAATTTTTTCTATTTTGTAATCCCTTTTCATTTTTTATCTCCTTTTAATTTTTTATCTTTCATTTTTTTATACCTTTATTTCTTATTGTTTGTTATATTTTTTTTTATTTTTTGTTCGTATTTTATAAACTAATTTTTTTTTTTACAATTTTAAAACCTCTAACTTCTTTTTTTGTGCACTTCCTTTTGTTTTTATTCCTTTTTTTGTTAACTTTTATTTTATTTTTTATCTTTGATTTTTTATATCTTTTTCTTGTATTTGTTTTTTTTTTCTTTAAACTAAAAGTTTTTTCTGTTTTATATTTCAAATTTCTATTCATTTTGTCTTTTTATATTTTTTTGATTTGCTAACTTTATATTTTCTTACTTTTTTATTTTTTTTTCCATTTTTGGTATTTTATTTTATTTTTTCTTTTATATTACTATTTTTTATTTATATTTTAAAAAAATTTTATAAAATTTAAAATTTTTATTTTTTGAATCTTTTTTCTTTTTTCATTTTCATTTTTTTTGTTCTATGTTGTAATTTTTCAATAACTTTTTCCCTTCAAAATTTTCTTTCTTTTTGCTTTTTTCTTTTTTTTCATCTGCTTTCAGTGTTGCTTGTTTTAATTTTTTTGTTGTTTTAAAATTTTTTATATTTCTTTTTTCCTTTTTTATTCCAAATCTTTTGTCTTTTCATTTTTATTCTTTCCTTGCTTTTCTTATTTTTTTCACAAATTTCCTTTCATTTCTTATTTGCATCTTTAAATTATTAGACTTTTTTTGTGCACTTTCTTTTGTTTTTATTTTATTTTTTATCTTTGATTTTTATATCTTTTTCCTATATTTGTTATATTTTTTTTGTTTTTCTTTGTATATTCTGAACTAAAAGTTTTTTCTATTTTGTATTTGAAATTTTTATTCATTTTCTCTTTTATATTTTTTTATTCGCTAATTTTTTAATATCTTACTTTTTTATTTTTTGCTTTTTTGGTATTTTATTGAATTTTTTCTTCTATATTAATATTTTATCTTAATTTATTTTTCCATTTATTTTTATTTATATTTTAAAAAATTTTTATAAAGTTCAAAATTTTTTTTATTTTCTTTTTTTTTTGCTATTTTTGTTCTACTTTGTAATTTTTTAATAACTTTTTCCCTTCAAAATTTTCCTTCTTTTTGCTTTTTTTCATATGCTTTCATTTTTACTTGTTTTAATTTTTTCGTTATTTTAAAAATTTTTATTTTTTTCTTTTTTATTCCAAATCTTTTGTCTTTTTTTTTTTCACAAATTTCCTTTCATTTCTTATTTGCGTTTTTAAATTCTCATACTTTTTTTATTTTGCATTAACTTTTCTCTTTTTTAATTTTTTTTTCTCACTTTTTAAATTGTTTTATTATTAGGCTTATATGTTTTTCAATTTTTTTCCTTTTTTATTTTCTTACTTTTTATATTTTTTGTGCTCTATTTATCTTTTTTCTTTTGCTTTAATTTTTTTTCTTATTTTATTTTTATTTTTTATTTCTTTCTTTTTTTTATAGTTTCATAAATTTTTGTTAAGTTTTCAAATTTTTTATTTTTCTATCTTTTTTTTCTTATTTTATCATTCTCGGTTATTTTTTTATTGCTTTTTTATAATTTTTCATTAACTTTTTCTCCTTTCAAATTTTTCTTCTTTTTTTTTTATGTGCTTTCATTTTTTTTTGTTCACTTTTTTCTTTGTTTTAAAATTTTCTATAAATTTTTTTCTTTTTGTTTTATTTCATTTTTTTGCCTCTTCATTTTTTATTTTTTTTCTTCTTTTTCTCATTTTTTTCTCAAATTTTATTTTATATATTTTGTATTTTCATTTTGTATTTTTTTCTTGCTTTCTCTTAAATCTTTTTGTTCGCACTTTTTTTTATTTCTTCTTTATAATTTTAAAACCTCAAACTTCTTTTTTTGTGCACATTCTTTTATTTTTATTTATATTTTTTATTAACTTTTATTTTATTTTTCATCTTTTTCCTCTATTTGTTATATATATATATATATATATATATATATTTTTTTTTTGTTTTCTTTGTACATTCTAAACTACAAGTTTTTTCCATTTTGTATTTGAAATTTTTATTCATTTTGTCTTTTTATATTTTTTTGATTCGTAAATTTTTTATTTTCTTACTTTGTTACTTTTTATTTTTTTTCCTTTTTTGGTATTTTATTTAATTTTTTCTTTTATATTAATATTTTCTCTTAATTTATTTTTTCATTTATATTTTAAAAATTTTTTATTTTTTCATTTTCCTATTTTTTTGTCTATTTTTTTTGCTATTTTTTGTTCTATTTTATAAATTTTCAATAACTTTTTCCCTTCAAAATTTTCTTTCTTTTTGCCTTTTTTTCATATGCTTTTGTTTTTATTTGTTTTAATTCTTTCATTGTTTTAAAATTATTTATATTTCTTAAGCTTTTTTTATTCCAAATCTTTTCTTTTCATTTTTATTCTTTTCTTTTTTTTTTCACAAATTTCCTTTCACTTCTTATTTGCGTTTTTAAATTCTCATACTTTTTTTTTTTTGCACTTTCTCTTTTGGTTTTCATTTTTATTTTGAATTAACTTTTCTCTTTTTTAATTTTTTGCCTTTGACTTTTTATATTGTTTTCTCATTATGTCTTATATGTTTTTCAATTTTTTGTATTTTTTGAACTTTTTTTTTTATTTTGTCATTCCATTTCATTTTTGAAGTTTTTATTCAATTTTTGTCTTTTTTATTTTCTTACTTTTTATATTTTTATTGTATTTTTGTTCATCTTTTATTTTGGTTTATTTTTTTATTTTATCATTGTTGGTTATTTTCTATTGCATTTTTATAATTTTTCTTTAACTTTTTCTCCTTTCAAAATTTTCTTCTTTTTTTTACTTATTTTTTCATGTGCTTTCATATTTTTTTTGTTTTCACTTTTTTCTTTTTGTTTTATTTCATAATTTTGACTCTTCATTTTTTATTTTTTTCTTGTTTTAACTTTTTTTTTTTGCACTTCCTTGTCTTGTTTTTATTTTTATTTTGTATTAACTTTTTCCCTTTGTTAATTTTTTTGTCTTTGATTTTTTTTTATTTTTTTCTTATTACTTTTTTGCTTATGTTTTCTAAATTAATTTTTTCTATTTTGTAATCCCTTTTCATTTTTTATCTCCTTTTAATTTTTTATCTTTCATTTTTTATACCTTTATTTCTTATTGTTTGTTATATTTTTTTTTATTTTTTGTTCGTATTTTATAAACTAATTTTTTTTTTACAATTTTAAAACCTCTAACTTCTTTTTTTGTGCACTTCCTTTTGTTTTTATTCCTTTTTTTGTTAACTTTTATTTTATTTTTTATCTTTGATTTTTTATATCTTTTTCTTGTATTTGTTTTTTTTTTCTTTAAACTAAAAGTTTTTTCTGTTTTATATTTCAAATTTCTATTCATTTTGTCTTTTTATATTTTTTTGATTTGCTAACTTTATATTTTCTTACTTTTTTATTTTTTTTTTCCATTTTTGGTATTTTATTTTATTTTTTCTTTTATATTACTATTTTTTATTTATATTTTAAAAAAATTTTATAAAATTTAAAATTTTTATTTTTTGAATCTTTTTTCTTTTTTCATTTTCATTTTTTTTGTTCTATGTTGTAATTTTTCAATAACTTTTTCCCTTCAAAATTTTCTTTCTTTTTGCTTTTTTTTTTTTTTCATCTGCTTTCAGTGTTGCTTGTTTTAATTTTTTTGTTGTTTTAAAATTTTTTATATTTCTTTTTTCCTTTTTTATTCCAAATCTTTTGTCATTTCATTTTTATTCTTTCCTTGCTTTTCTTTTTTTTTTCACAAATTTCCTTTCATTTCTTATTTGCATCTTTAAATTATTAGACTTTTTTTGTGCACTTTCTTTTGTTTTTATTTTATTTTTTATCTTTGATTTTTATATCTTTTTCCTATATTTGTTATATTTTTTTTGTTTTTCTTTGTATATTCTGAACTAAAAGTTTTTTCTATTTTGTATTTGAAATTTTTATTCATTTTCTCTTTTATATTTTTTTATTCGCTAATTTTTTAATATCTTACTTTTTTATTTTTTGCTTTTTCGGTATTTTATTGAATTTTTTCTTCTATATTAATATTTTATCTTAATTTATTTTTCCATTTATTTTTATTTATATTTTAAAAAATTTTTATAAAGTTCAAATTTTTTTTATTTTCTTTTTTTTTTTGCTATTTTTGTTCTACTTTGTAATTTTTTAATAACTTTTTCCCTTCAAAATTTTCCTTCTTTTTGCTTTTTTTCATATGCTTTCATTTTTACTTGTTTTAATTTTTTCGTTATTTTAAAATTTTTTATTTTTTTCTTTTTTATTCCAAATCTTTTGTCTTTTTTTTTTTCACAAATTTCCTTTCATTTCTTATTTGCGTTTTTAAATTCTCATACTTTTTTTATTTTGCATTAACTTTTCTCTTTTTTAATTTTTTTTTCTCACTTTTTATATTGTTTTATTATTAGGCTTATATGTTTTTCAATTTTTTTCCTTTTTTATTTTCTTACTTTTTATATTTTTTGTTGTATTTTTGTTTTTTTTTCTTTTTTTGTGCTCTATTTATCTTTTTTCTTTTGCTTTAATTTTTTTTCTTATTTTATTTTTATTTTTTATTTCTTTCTTTTTTTTATAGTTTCATAAATTTTTCTTAAGTTTTCAAATTTTTTATTTTTCTATCTTTTTTTTCTTATTTTATCATTCTCGGTTATTTTTTTATTGCTTTTTTATAATTTTTCATTAACTTTTTCTCCTTTCAAATTTTTCTTCTTTTTTTTTATGTGCTTTCATTTTTTTTTTGTTCACTTTTTTCTTTGTTTTAAAATTTTCTATAAATTTTTTTCTTTTTGTTTTATTTCATATTTTTGCCTCTTCATTTTTTATTTTTTTTCTTCTTTTTCTCATTTTTTTCTCAAATTTTATTTTATATATTTTGTATTTTCATTTTGTATTTTTTTCTTGCTTTCTCTTAAATCTTTTTGTTCGCACTTTTTTTTATTTCTTCTTTATAATTTTAAAACCTCAAACTTCTTTTTTTGTGCACATTCTTTTATTTTTATTTATATTTTTTATTAACTTTTATTTTATTTTTCATCTTTTTCCTCTATTTGTTATATATATATATATATATTTTGTTTTCTTTGTACATTCTAAACTACAAGTTTTTTCCATTTTGTATTTGAAATTTTTATTCATTTTGTCTTTTTATATTTTTTTGATTCGTAAATTTTTTATTTTCTTACTTTGTTACTTTTTATTTTTTTCCTTTTTTGGTATTTTATTTAATTTTTTCTTTTATATTAATATTTTCTCTTAATTTATTTTTTCATTTATATTTTAAAAATTTTTTATTTTTTCATTTTCCTATTTTTTTGTCTATTTTTTTTGCTATTTTTTGTTCTATTTTATAAATTTTCAATAACTTTTTCCCTTCAAAATTTTCTTTCTTTTTGCCTTTTTTTCATATGCTTTTGTTTTTATTTGTTTTAATTCTTTCATTGTTTTAAAATTATTTGTATTTCTTAAGCTTTTTTTATTCCAAATCTTTTCTTTTCATTTTTATTCTTTTCTTTTTTTTTTTCACAAATTTCCTTTCACTTCTTATTTGCGTTTTTAAATTCTCATACTTTTTTTTTTTTGCACTTTCTCTTTTGGTTTTCATTTTTATTTTGAATTAACTTTTCTCTTTTTTAATTTTTTGCCTTTGACTTTTTATATTGTTTTCTCATTATGTCTTATATGTTTTTCAATTTTTTGTATTTTTTGAACTTTTTTTTTTATTTTGTCATTCCATTTCATTTTTGAAGTTTTTATTCAATTTTTGTCTTTTTTATTTTCTTACTTTTTATATTTTTATTGTATTTTTGTTCATCTTTTATTTTGGTTTATTTTTTTATTTTATCATTGTTGGTTATTTTCTATTGCATTTTTATAATTTTTCTTTAACTTTTTCTCCTTTCAAAATTTTCTTCTTTTTTTTACTTATTTTTTCATGTGCTTTCATATTTTTTTTGTTTTCACTTTTTTCTTTGTTTTAAAATATTCTATAAACTTTTTTCTTTTTGTTTTATTTCATAATTTTGACTCTTCATTTTTTATTTTTTTCTTGTTTTAACTTTTTTTTTTTGCACTTCCTTGTCTTGTTTTTATTTTTATTTTGTATTAACTTTTTCCCTTTGTTAATTTTTTTGTCTTTGATTTTTTTTATTTTTTTCTTATTACTTTTTTGCTTATGTTTTCTAAATTAATTTTTTCTATTTTGTAATCCCTTTTCATTTTTTATCTCCTTTTAATTTTTTATCTTTCATTTTTTATACCTTTATTTCTTATTGTTTGTTATATTTTTTTTTATTTTTTGTTCGTATTTTATAAACTAATTTTTTTTTTACAATTTTAAAACCTCTAACTTCTTTTTTTGTGCACTTCCTTTTGTTTTTATTCCTTTTTTTGTTAACTTTTATTTTATTTTTTATCTTTGATTTTTTATATCTTTTTCTTGTATTTGTTTTTTTTTTTCTTTAAACTAAAAGTTTTTTCTGTTTTATATTTCAAATTTCTATTCATTTTGTCTTTTTATATTTTTTTGATTTGCTAACTTTATATTTTCTTACTTTTTTATTTTTTTTTCCATTTTTGGTATTTTATTTTATTTTTTCTTTTATATTACTATTTTTTAGTTATATTTTAAAAAATTTTTATAAAATTTAAAATTTTTATTTTTTGAATCTTTTTTCTTTTTTCATTTTCATTTTTTTTGTTCTATGTTGTAATTTTTCAATAACTTTTTCCCTTCAAAATTTTCTTTCTTTTTGCTTTTTTTTTTTTTCATCTGCTTTCAGTGTTGCTTGTTTTAATTTTTTTGTTGTTTTAAAATTTTTTATATTTCTTTTTTCCTTTTTTATTCCAAATCTTTTGTCTTTTCATTTTTATTCTTTCCTTGCTTTTCTTTTTTTTTTCACAAATTTCCTTTCATTTCTTATTTGCATCTTTAAATTATTAGACTTTTTTTGTGCACTTTCTTTTGTTTTTATTTTATTTTTTATCTTTGATTTTTATATCTTTTTCCTATATTTGTTATATTTTTTTTGTTTTTCTTTGTATATTCTGAACTAAAAGTTTTTTCTATTTTGTATTTGAAATTTTTATTCATTTTCTCTTTTATATTTTTTTTATTCGCTAATTTTTTAATATCTTACTTTTTTATTTTTTGCTTTTTTGGTATTTTATTGAATTTTTTCTTCTATATTAATATTTTATCTTAATTTATTTTTCCATTTATTTTTATTTATATTTTAAAAAATTTTTATAAAGTTCAAATTTTTTTTATTTTCTTTTTTTTTTGCTATTTTTGTTCTACTTTGTAATTTTTTAATAACTTTTTCCCTTCAAAACTTTCCTTCTTTTTGCTTTTTTTCATATGCTTTCATTTTTACTTGTTTTAATTTTTTCGTTATTTTAAAAATTTTTATTTTTTTCTTTTTTATTCCAAATCTTTTGTCTTTTTTTTTTTTCACAAATTTCCTTTCATTTCTTATTTGCGTTTTTAAATTCTCATACTTTTTTTATTTTGCATTAACTTTTCTCTTTTTTAATTTTTTTTTCTCACTTTTTATATTGTTTTATTATTAGGCTTATATGTTTTTCAATTTTTTTCCTTTTTTATTTTCTTACTTTTTATATTTTTTGTGCTCTATTTATCTTTTTTCTTTTGCTTTAATTTTTTTTCTTATTTTATTTTTATTTTTTATTTCTTTCTTTTTTTTATAGTTTCATAAATTTTTGTTAAGTTTTCAAATTTTTTATTTTTCTATCTTTTTTTTCTTATTTTATTATTCTCGGTTATTTTTTTATTGCTTTTTTATAATTTTTCATTAACTTTTTCTCCTTTCAAATTTTTCTTCTTTTTTTTTATGTGCTTTCATTTTTTTTTTGTTCACTTTTTTCTTTGTTTTAAAATTTTCTATAAATTTTTTTCTTTTTGTTTTATTTCATATTTTTGCCTCTTCATTTTTTTTATTTTTTTTCTTCTTTTTCTCATTTTTTTCTCAAATTTTATTTTATATATTTTGTATTTTCATTTTGTATTTTTTTCTTGCTTTCTCTTAAATCTTTTTGTTCGCACTTTTTTTTATTTCTTCTTTATAATTTTAAAATCTCAAACTTCTTTTTTTGTGCACATTCTTTTATTTTTATTTATATTTTTTATTAACTTTTATTTTATTGTTCATCTTTTTCCTCTATTTGTTATATATATATATATATATTTTTTGTTTTCTTTGTACATTCTAAACTACAAGTTTTTTCCATTTTGTATTTGAAATTTTTATTCATTTTGTCTTTTTATATTTTTTTGATTCGTAAATTTTTTATTTTCTTACCTTGTTACTTTTTATTTTTTTCCTTTTTTGGTATTTTATTTAATTTTTTCTTTTATATTAATATTTTCTCTTAATTTATTTTTTCATTTATATTTTAAAAATTTTTTATAAAGTTCAAAATTTTTTATTTTTTCATTTTCCTATTTTTTTGTCTATTTTTTTTCCTATTTTTTGTTCTATTTTATAAATTTTCAATAACTTTTTCCTTTCAAAATTTTCTTTCTTTTTGCCTTTTTTTCATATGCTTTTGTTTTTATTTGTTTTAATTCTTTCATTGTTTTAAAATTATTTATATTTCTTAAGCTTTTTTTATTCTAAATCTTTTCTTTTCATTTTTATTCTTTTCTTACTTTTCTTTTTTTTTTTTTTCACAAATTTCCTTTCACTTCTTATTTGCGTTTTTAAATTCTCATACTTTTTTTTTTTGTGCACTTTCTCTTTTGGTTTTCATTTTTATTTTGAATTAACTTTTCTCTTTTTTAATTTTTTGCCTTTGACTTTTTATATTGTTTTCTCATTATGTCTTATATGTTTTTCAATTTTTTGTATTTTTTGAACTTTTTTTTGTATTTTGTCATTCCATTTCATTTTTCAAGTTTTTATTCAATTTTTGTCTTTTTTATTTTCTTACTTTTTATATTTTTATTGTATTTTTGTTCATCTTTTATTTTGGTTTATTTTTTTATTTTATCATTGTTGGTTATTTTCTATTGCATTTTTATAATTTTTCTTTAACTTTTTCTCCTTTCAAATTTTTCTTCTTTTTTTTACTTATTTTTTCATGTGCTTTCATATTTTTTTTGTTTTCACTTTTTTCTTTGTTTTAAAATATTCTATAAACTTTTTTCTTTTTGTTTTATTTCATAATTTTGACTCTTCATTTTTTTCTTGTTTTAACTTTTTTTTTTTGCACTTCCTTGTCTTGTTTTTATTTTTATTTTGTATTAACTTTTTCCCTTTGTTAATTTTTTTGTCTTTGATTTTTTTTATTTTTTTCTTATTACTTTTTTGCTTATGTTTTCTAAATTAATTTTTTCTATTTTGTAATCCCTTTTCATTTTTTATCTCCTTTTAATTTTTTATCTTTCATTTTTTATACCTTTATTTCTTATTGTTTGTTATATTTTTTTTTATTTTTTGTTCGTATTTTATAAACTAATCTTTTTTTTACAATTTTAAAACCTCTAACTTCTTTTTTTGTGCACTTCCTTTTGTTTTTATTCCTTTTTTTGTTAACTTTTATTTTATTTTTTATCTTTGATTTTTTATATCTTTTTCTTGTATTTGTTTTTTTTTTTCTTTAAACTAAAAGTTTTTTCTGTTTTATATTTCAAATTTCTATTCATTTTGTCTTTTTATATTTTTTTGATTTGCTAACTTTATATTTTCTTACTTTTTTATTTTTTTTTCCATTTTTGGTATTTTATTTTATTTTTTCTTTTATATTACTATTTTTTATTTATATTTTAAAAAATTTTTATAAAATTTAAAATTTTTATTTTTTGAATCTTTTTTCTTTTTTCATTTTCATTTTTTTTGTTCTATGTTGTAATTTTTCAATAACTTTTTCCCTTCAAAATTTTCTTTCTTTTTGCTTTTTTTTTTTTTCATCTGCTTTCAGTGTTGCTTGTTTTAATTTTTTTGTTGTTTTAAAATTTTTTATATTTCTTTTTTCCTTTTTTATTCCAAATCTTTTGTCTTTTCATTTTTATTCTTTCCTTGCTTTTCTTTTTTTTTTCACAAATTTCCTTTCATTTCTTATTTGCATCTTTAAATTATTAGACTTTTTTTGTGCACTTTCTTTTGTTTTTATTTTATTTTTTATCTTTGATTTTTATATCTTTTTCCTATATTTGTTATATTTTTTTTGTTTTTCTTTGTATATTCTGAACTAAAAGTTTTTTCTATTTTGTATTTGAAATTTTTATTCATTTTCTCTTTTATATTTTTTTTATTCGCTAATTTTTTAATATCTTACTTTTTTATTTTTTGCTTTTTTGGTATTTTATTGAATTTTTTCTTCTATATTAATATTTTATCTTAATTTATTTTTCCATTTATTTTTATTTATATTTTAAAAAATTTTTATAAAGTTCAAATTTTTTTTATTTTCTTTTTTTTTTGCTATTTTTGTTCTACTTTGTAATTTTTTAATAACTTTTTCCCTTCAAAACTTTCCTTCTTTTTGCTTTTTTTCATATGCTTTCATTTTTACTTGTTTTAATTTTTTCGTTATTTTAAAAATTTTTATTTTTTTCTTTTTTATTCCAAATCTTTTGTCTTTTTTTTTTTTCACAAATTTCCTTTCATTTCTTATTTGCGTTTTTAAATTCTCATACTTTTTTTATTTTGCATTAACTTTTCTCTTTTTTAATTTTTTTTTCTCACTTTTTATATTGTTTTATTATTAGGCTTATATGTTTTTCAATTTTTTTCCTTTTTTATTTTCTTACTTTTTATATTTTTTGTGCTCTATTTATCTTTTTTCTTTTGCTTTAATTTTTTTTCTTATTTTATTTTTATTTTTTATTTCTTTCTTTTTTTTATAGTTTCATAAATTTTTGTTAAGTTTTCAAATTTTTTATTTTTCTATCTTTTTTTTCTTATTTTATTATTCTCGGTTATTTTTTTATTGCTTTTTTATAATTTTTCATTAACTTTTTCTCCTTTCAAATTTTTCTTCTTTTTTTTTATGTGCTTTCATTTTTTTTTTGTTCACTTTTTTCTTTGTTTTAAAATTTTCTATAAATTTTTTTCTTTTTGTTTTATTTCATATTTTTGCCTCTTCATTTTTTTTATTTTTTTTCTTCTTTTTCTCATTTTTTTCTCAAATTTTATTTTATATATTTTGTATTTTCATTTTGTATTTTTTTCTTGCTTTCTCTTAAATCTTTTTGTTCGCACTTTTTTTTATTTCTTCTTTATAATTTTAAAATCTCAAACTTCTTTTTTTGTGCACATTCTTTTATTTTTATTTATATTTTTTATTAACTTTTATTTTATTGTTCATCTTTTTCCTCTATTTGTTATATATATATATATATATTTTTTGTTTTCTTTGTACATTCTAAACTACAAGTTTTTTCCATTTTGTATTTGAAATTTTTATTCATTTTGTCTTTTTATATTTTTTTGATTCGTAAATTTTTTATTTTCTTACCTTGTTACTTTTTATTTTTTTCCTTTTTTGGTATTTTATTTAATTTTTTCTTTTATATTAATATTTTCTCTTAATTTATTTTTTCATTTATATTTTAAAAATTTTTTATAAAGTTCAAAATTTTTTATTTTTTCATTTTCCTATTTTTTTGTCTATTTTTTTTCCTATTTTTTGTTCTATTTTATAAATTTTCAATAACTTTTTCCTTTCAAAATTTTCTTTCTTTTTGCCTTTTTTTCATATGCTTTTGTTTTTATTTGTTTTAATTCTTTCATTGTTTTAAAATTATTTATATTTCTTAAGCTTTTTTTATTCTAAATCTTTTCTTTTCATTTTTATTCTTTTCTTACTTTTCTTTTTTTTTTTTTTCACAAATTTCCTTTCACTTCTTATTTGCGTTTTTAAATTCTCATACTTTTTTTTTTTGTGCACTTTCTCTTTTGGTTTTCATTTTTATTTTGAATTAACTTTTCTCTTTTTTAATTTTTTGCCTTTGACTTTTTATATTGTTTTCTCATTATGTCTTATATGTTTTTCAATTTTTTGTATTTTTTGAACTTTTTTTTGTATTTTGTCATTCCATTTCATTTTTCAAGTTTTTATTCAATTTTTGTCTTTTTTATTTTCTTACTTTTTATATTTTTATTGTATTTTTGTTCATCTTTTATTTTGGTTTATTTTTTTATTTTATCATTGTTGGTTATTTTCTATTGCATTTTTATAATTTTTCTTTAACTTTTTCTCCTTTCAAATTTTTCTTCTTTTTTTTACTTATTTTTTCATGTGCTTTCATATTTTTTTTGTTTTCACTTTTTTCTTTGTTTTAAAATATTCTATAAACTTTTTTCTTTTTGTTTTATTTCATAATTTTGACTCTTCATTTTTTTCTTGTTTTAACTTTTTTTTTTTGCACTTCCTTGTCTTGTTTTTATTTTTATTTTGTATTAACTTTTTCCCTTTGTTAATTTTTTTGTCTTTGATTTTTTTTATTTTTTTCTTATTACTTTTTTGCTTATGTTTTCTAAATTAATTTTTTCTATTTTGTAATCCCTTTTCATTTTTTATCTCCTTTTAATTTTTTATCTTTCATTTTTTATACCTTTATTTCTTATTGTTTGTTATATTTTTTTTTATTTTTTGTTCGTATTTTATAAACTAATCTTTTTTTTACAATTTTAAAACCTCTAACTTCTTTTTTTGTGCACTTCCTTTTGTTTTTATTCCTTTTTTTGTTAACTTTTATTTTATTTTTTATCTTTGATTTTTTATATCTTTTTCTTGTATTTGTTTTTTTTTTTCTTTAAACTAAAAGTTTTTTCTGTTTTATATTTCAAATTTCTATTCATTTTGTCTTTTTATATTTTTTTGATTTGCTAACTTTATATTTTCTTACTTTTTTATTTTTTTTTCCATTTTTGGTATTTTATTTTATTTTTTCTTTTATATTACTATTTTTTATTTATATTTTAAAAAATTTTTATAAAATTTAAAATTTTTATTTTTTGAATCTTTTTTCTTTTTTCATTTTCATTTTTTTTGTTCTATGTTGTAATTTTTCAATAACTTTTTCCCTTCAAAATTTTCTTTCTTTTTGCTTTTTTTTTTTTTCATCTGCTTTCAGTGTTGCTTGTTTTAATTTTTTTGTTGTTTTAAAATTTTTTATATTTCTTTTTTCCTTTTTTATTCCAAATCTTTTGTCTTTTCATTTTTATTCTTTCCTTGCTTTTCTTTTTTTTTTCACAAATTTCCTTTCATTTCTTATTTGCATCTTTAAATTATTAGACTTTTTTTGTGCACTTTCTTTTGTTTTTATTTTATTTTTTATCTTTGATTTTTATATCTTTTTCCTATATTTGTTATATTTTTTTTGTTTTTCTTTGTATATTCTGAACTAAAAGTTTTTTCTATTTTGTATTTGAAATTTTTATTCATTTTCTCTTTTATATTTTTTTTATTCGCTAATTTTTTAATATCTTACTTTTTTATTTTTTGCTTTTTTGGTATTTTATTGAATTTTTTCTTCTATATTAATATTTTATCTTAATTTATTTTTCCATTTATTTTTATTTATATTTTAAAAAATTTTTATAAAGTTCAAATTTTTTTTATTTTCTTTTTTTTTTGCTATTTTTGTTCTACTTTGTAATTTTTTAATAACTTTTTCCCTTCAAAACTTTCCTTCTTTTTGCTTTTTTTCATATGCTTTCATTTTTACTTGTTTTAATTTTTTCGTTATTTTAAAAATTTTTATTTTTTTCTTTTTTATTCCAAATCTTTTGTCTTTTTTTTTTTTCACAAATTTCCTTTCATTTCTTATTTGCGTTTTTAAATTCTCATACTTTTTTTATTTTGCATTAACTTTTCTCTTTTTTAATTTTTTTTTCTCACTTTTTATATTGTTTTATTATTAGGCTTATATGTTTTTCAATTTTTTTCCTTTTTTATTTTCTTACTTTTTATATTTTTTGTGCTCTATTTATCTTTTTTCTTTTGCTTTAATTTTTTTTCTTATTTTATTTTTATTTTTTATTTCTTTCTTTTTTTTATAGTTTCATAAATTTTTGTTAAGTTTTCAAATTTTTTATTTTTCTATCTTTTTTTTCTTATTTTATTATTCTCGGTTATTTTTTTATTGCTTTTTTATAATTTTTCATTAACTTTTTCTCCTTTCAAATTTTTCTTCTTTTTTTTTATGTGCTTTCATTTTTTTTTTGTTCACTTTTTTCTTTGTTTTAAAATTTTCTATAAATTTTTTTCTTTTTGTTTTATTTCATATTTTTGCCTCTTCATTTTTTTTATTTTTTTTCTTCTTTTTCTCATTTTTTTCTCAAATTTTATTTTATATATTTTGTATTTTCATTTTGTATTTTTTTCTTGCTTTCTCTTAAATCTTTTTGTTCGCACTTTTTTTTATTTCTTCTTTATAATTTTAAAATCTCAAACTTCTTTTTTTGTGCACATTCTTTTATTTTTATTTATATTTTTTATTAACTTTTATTTTATTGTTCATCTTTTTCCTCTATTTGTTATATATATATATATATATTTTTTGTTTTCTTTGTACATTCTAAACTACAAGTTTTTTCCATTTTGTATTTGAAATTTTTATTCATTTTGTCTTTTTATATTTTTTTGATTCGTAAATTTTTTATTTTCTTACCTTGTTACTTTTTATTTTTTTCCTTTTTTGGTATTTTATTTAATTTTTTCTTTTATATTAATATTTTCTCTTAATTTATTTTTTCATTTATATTTTAAAAATTTTTTATAAAGTTCAAAATTTTTTATTTTTTCATTTTCCTATTTTTTTGTCTATTTTTTTTCCTATTTTTTGTTCTATTTTATAAATTTTCAATAACTTTTTCCTTTCAAAATTTTCTTTCTTTTTGCCTTTTTTTCATATGCTTTTGTTTTTATTTGTTTTAATTCTTTCATTGTTTTAAAATTATTTATATTTCTTAAGCTTTTTTTATTCTAAATCTTTTCTTTTCATTTTTATTCTTTTCTTACTTTTCTTTTTTTTTTTTTTCACAAATTTCCTTTCACTTCTTATTTGCGTTTTTAAATTCTCATACTTTTTTTTTTTGTGCACTTTCTCTTTTGGTTTTCATTTTTATTTTGAATTAACTTTTCTCTTTTTTAATTTTTTGCCTTTGACTTTTTATATTGTTTTCTCATTATGTCTTATATGTTTTTCAATTTTTTGTATTTTTTGAACTTTTTTTTGTATTTTGTCATTCCATTTCATTTTTCAAGTTTTTATTCAATTTTTGTCTTTTTTATTTTCTTACTTTTTATATTTTTATTGTATTTTTGTTCATCTTTTATTTTGGTTTATTTTTTTATTTTATCATTGTTGGTTATTTTCTATTGCATTTTTATAATTTTTCTTTAACTTTTTCTCCTTTCAAATTTTTCTTCTTTTTTTTACTTATTTTTTCATGTGCTTTCATATTTTTTTTGTTTTCACTTTTTTCTTTGTTTTAAAATATTCTATAAACTTTTTTCTTTTTGTTTTATTTCATAATTTTGACTCTTCATTTTTTATTTTTTTCTTGTTTTAACTTTTTTTTTTTGCACTTCCTTGTCTTGTTTTTATTTTTATTTTGTATTAACTTTTTCCCTTTGTTAATTTTTTTGTCTTTGATTTTTTTTATTTTTTTCTTATTACTTTTTTGCTTATGTTTTCTAAATTAATTTTTTCTATTTTGTAATCCCTTTTCATTTTTTATCTCCTTTTAATTTTTTATCTTTCATTTTTTATACCTTTATTTCTTATTGTTTGTTATATTTTTTTTTATTTTTTGTTCGTATTTTATAAACTAATTTTTTTTTTACAATTTTAAAACCTCTAACTTCTTTTTTTGTGCACTTCCTTTTGTTTTTATTCCTTTTTTTGTTAACTTTTATTTTATTTTTTATCTTTGATTTTTTATATCTTTTTCTTGTATTTGTTTTTTTTTTTCTTTAAACTAAAAGTTTTTTCTGTTTTATATTTCAAATTTCTATTCATTTTGTCTTTTTATATTTTTTTGATTTGCTAACTTTATATTTTCTTACTTTTTTATTTTTTTTTCCATTTTTGGTATTTTATTTTATTTTTTCTTTTATATTACTATTTTTTATTTATATTTTAAAAAATTTTTATAAAATTTAAAATTTTTATTTTTTGAATCTTTTTTCTTTTTTCATTTTCATTTTTTTTGTTCTATGTTGTAATTTTTCAATAACTTTTTCCCTTCAAAATTTTCTTTCTTTTTGCTTTTTTTTTTTTTCATCTGCTTTCAGTGTTGCTTGTTTTAATTTTTTTGTTGTTTTAAAATTTTTTATATTTCTTTTTTCCTTTTTTATTCCAAATCTTTTGTCTTTTCATTTTTATTCTTTCCTTGCTTTTCTTTTTTTTTTCACAAATTTCCTTTCATTTCTTATTTGCATCTTTAAATTATTAGACTTTTTTTGTGCACTTTCTTTTGTTTTTATTTTATTTTTTATCTTTGATTTTTATATCTTTTTCCTATATTTGTTATATTTTTTTTGTTTTTCTTTGTATATTCTGAACTAAAAGTTTTTTCTATTTTGTATTTGAAATTTTTATTCATTTTCTCTTTTATATTTTTTTTATTCGCTAATTTTTTAATATCTTACTTTTTTATTTTTTGCTTTTTTGGTATTTTATTGAATTTTTTCTTCTATATTAATATTTTATCTTAATTTATTTTTCCATTTATTTTTATTTATATTTTAAAAAATTTTTATAAAGTTCAAATTTTTTTTATTTTCTTTTTTTTTTGCTATTTTTGTTCTACTTTGTAATTTTTTAATAACTTTTTCCCTTCAAAACTTTCCTTCTTTTTGCTTTTTTTCATATGCTTTCATTTTTACTTGTTTTAATTTTTTCGTTATTTTAAAAATTTTTATTTTTTTCTTTTTTATTCCAAATCTTTTGTCTTTTTTTTTTTTCACAAATTTCCTTTCATTTCTTATTTGCGTTTTTAAATTCTCATACTTTTTTTATTTTGCATTAACTTTTCTCTTTTTTAATTTTTTTTCTCACTTTTTATATTGTTTTATTATTAGGCTTATATGTTTTTCAATTTTTTTCCTTTTTTATTTTCTTACTTTTTATATTTTTTGTGCTCTATTTATCTTTTTTCTTTTGCTTTAATTTTTTTTCTTATTTTATTTTTATTTTTTATTTCTTTCTTTTTTTTATAGTTTCATAAATTTTTGTTAAGTTTTCAAATTTTTTATTTTTCTATCTTTTTTTTCTTATTTTATTATTCTCGGTTATTTTTTTATTGCTTTTTTATAATTTTTCATTAACTTTTTCTCCTTTCAAATTTTTCTTCTTTTTTTTTATGTGCTTTCATTTTTTTTTTGTTCACTTTTTTCTTTGTTTTAAAATTTTCTATAAATTTTTTTCTTTTTGTTTTATTTCATATTTTTGCCTCTTCATTTTTTTTATTTTTTTTCTTCTTTTTCTCATTTTTTTCTCAAATTTTATTTTATATATTTTGTATTTTCATTTTGTATTTTTTTCTTGCTTTCTCTTAAATCTTTTTGTTCGCACTTTTTTTTATTTCTTCTTTATAATTTTAAAATCTCAAACTTCTTTTTTTGTGCACATTCTTTTATTTTTATTTATATTTTTTATTAACTTTTATTTTATTGTTCATCTTTTTCCTCTATTTGTTATATATATATATATATATTTTTTGTTTTCTTTGTACATTCTAAACTACAAGTTTTTTCCATTTTGTATTTGAAATTTTTATTCATTTTGTCTTTTTATATTTTTTTGATTCGTAAATTTTTTATTTTCTTACCTTGTTACTTTTTATTTTTTTCCTTTTTTGGTATTTTATTTAATTTTTTCTTTTATATTAATATTTTCTCTTAATTTATTTTTTCATTTATATTTTAAAAATTTTTTATAAAGTTCAAAATTTTTTATTTTTTCATTTTCCTATTTTTTTGTCTATTTTTTTTCCTATTTTTTGTTCTATTTTATAAATTTTCAATAACTTTTTCCTTTCAAAATTTTCTTTCTTTTTGCCTTTTTTTCATATGCTTTTGTTTTTATTTGTTTTAATTCTTTCATTGTTTTAAAATTATTTATATTTCTTAAGCTTTTTTTATTCTAAATCTTTTCTTTTCATTTTTATTCTTTTCTTACTTTTCTTTTTTTTTTTTTTCACAAATTTCCTTTCACTTCTTATTTGCGTTTTTAAATTCTCATACTTTTTTTTTTTGTGCACTTTCTCTTTTGGTTTTCATTTTTATTTTGAATTAACTTTTCTCTTTTTTAATTTTTTGCCTTTGACTTTTTATATTGTTTTCTCATTATGTCTTATATGTTTTTCAATTTTTTGTATTTTTTGAACTTTTTTTTGTATTTTGTCATTCCATTTCATTTTTCAAGTTTTTATTCAATTTTTGTCTTTTTTATTTTCTTACTTTTTATATTTTTATTGTATTTTTGTTCATCTTTTATTTTGGTTTATTTTTTTATTTTATCATTGTTGGTTATTTTCTATTGCATTTTTATAATTTTTCTTTAACTTTTTCTCCTTTCAAAATTTTCTTCTTTTTTTTACTTATTTTTTCATGTGCTTTCATATTTTTTTTGTTTTCACTTTTTTCTTTGTTTTAAAATATTCTATAAACTTTTTTCTTTTTGTTTTATTTCATAATTTTGACTCTTCATTTTTTATTTTTTTCTTGTTTTAACTTTTTTTTTTTGCACTTCCTTGTCTTGTTTTTATTTTTATTTTGTATTAACTTTTTCCCTTTGTTAATTTTTTTGTCTTTGATTTTTTTTATTTTTTTCTTATTACTTTTTTGCTTATGTTTTCTAAATTAATTTTTTCTATTTTGTAATCCCTTTTCATTTTTTATCTCCTTTTAATTTTTTATCTTTCATTTTTTATACCTTTATTTCTTATTGTTTGTTATATTTTTTTTTATTTTTTGTTCGTATTTTATAAACTAATTTTTTTTTTACAATTTTAAAACCTCTAACTTCTTTTTTTGTGCACTTCCTTTTGTTTTTATTCCTTTTTTTGTTAACTTTTATTTTATTTTTTATCTTTGATTTTTTATATCTTTTTCTTGTATTTGTTTTTTTTTTTCTTTAAACTAAAAGTTTTTTCTGTTTTATATTTCAAATTTCTATTCATTTTGTCTTTTTATATTTTTTTGATTTGCTAACTTTATATTTTCTTACTTTTTTATTTTTTTTTCCATTTTTGGTATTTTATTTTATTTTTTCTTTTATATTACTATTTTTTATTTATATTTTAAAAAATTTTTATAAAATTTAAAATTTTTATTTTTTGAATCTTTTTTCTTTTTTCATTTTCATTTTTTTTGTTCTATGTTGTAATTTTTCAATAACTTTTTCCCTTCAAAATTTTCTTTCTTTTTGCTTTTTTTTTTTTTCATCTGCTTTCAGTGTTGCTTGTTTTAATTTTTTTGTTGTTTTAAAATTTTTTATATTTCTTTTTTCCTTTTTTATTCCAAATCTTTTGTCTTTTCATTTTTATTCTTTCCTTGCTTTTCTTTTTTTTTTCACAAATTTCCTTTCATTTCTTATTTGCATCTTTAAATTATTAGACTTTTTTTGTGCACTTTCTTTTGTTTTTATTTTATTTTTTATCTTTGATTTTTATATCTTTTTCCTATATTTGTTATATTTTTTTTGTTTTTCTTTGTATATTCTGAACTAAAAGTTTTTTCTATTTTGTATTTGAAATTTTTATTCATTTTCTCTTTTATATTTTTTTTATTCGCTAATTTTTTAATATCTTACTTTTTTATTTTTTGCTTTTTTGGTATTTTATTGAATTTTTTCTTCTATATTAATATTTTATCTTAATTTATTTTTCCATTTATTTTTATTTATATTTTAAAAAATTTTTATAAAGTTCAAATTTTTTTTATTTTCTTTTTTTTTTGCTATTTTTGTTCTACTTTGTAATTTTTTAATAACTTTTTCCCTTCAAAACTTTCCTTCTTTTTGCTTTTTTTCATATGCTTTCATTTTTACTTGTTTTAATTTTTTCGTTATTTTAAAAATTTTTATTTTTTTCTTTTTTATTCCAAATCTTTTGTCTTTTTTTTTTTTCACAAATTTCCTTTCATTTCTTATTTGCGTTTTTAAATTCTCATACTTTTTTTATTTTGCATTAACTTTTCTCTTTTTTAATTTTTTTTTCTCACTTTTTATATTGTTTTATTATTAGGCTTATATGTTTTTCAATTTTTTTCCTTTTTTATTTTCTTACTTTTTATATTTTTTGTGCTCTATTTATCTTTTTTCTTTTGCTTTAATTTTTTTTCTTATTTTATTTTTATTTTTTATTTCTTTCTTTTTTTTATAGTTTCATAAATTTTTGTTAAGTTTTCAAATTTTTTATTTTTCTATCTTTTTTTTCTTATTTTATTATTCTCGGTTATTTTTTTATTGCTTTTTTATAATTTTTCATTAACTTTTTCTCCTTTCAAATTTTTCTTCTTTTTTTTTATGTGCTTTCATTTTTTTTTTGTTCACTTTTTTCTTTGTTTTAAAATTTTCTATAAATTTTTTTCTTTTTGTTTTATTTCATATTTTTGCCTCTTCATTTTTTTTATTTTTTTTCTTCTTTTTCTCATTTTTTTCTCAAATTTTATTTTATATATTTTGTATTTTCATTTTGTATTTTTTTCTTGCTTTCTCTTAAATCTTTTTGTTCGCACTTTTTTTTATTTCTTCTTTATAATTTTAAAATCTCAAACTTCTTTTTTTGTGCACATTCTTTTATTTTTATTTATATTTTTTATTAACTTTTATTTTATTGTTCATCTTTTTCCTCTATTTGTTATATATATATATATATATTTTTTGTTTTCTTTGTACATTCTAAACTACAAGTTTTTTCCATTTTGTATTTGAAATTTTTATTCATTTTGTCTTTTTATATTTTTTTGATTCGTAAATTTTTTATTTTCTTACCTTGTTACTTTTTATTTTTTTCCTTTTTTGGTATTTTATTTAATTTTTTCTTTTATATTAATATTTTCTCTTAATTTATTTTTTCATTTATATTTTAAAAATTTTTTATAAAGTTCAAAATTTTTTATTTTTTCATTTTCCTATTTTTTTGTCTATTTTTTTTCCTATTTTTTGTTCTATTTTATAAATTTTCAATAACTTTTTCCTTTCAAAATTTTCTTTCTTTTTGCCTTTTTTTCATATGCTTTTGTTTTTATTTGTTTTAATTCTTTCATTGTTTTAAAATTATTTATATTTCTTAAGCTTTTTTTATTCTAAATCTTTTCTTTTCATTTTTATTCTTTTCTTACTTTTCTTTTTTTTTTTTTTCACAAATTTCCTTTCACTTCTTATTTGCGTTTTTAAATTCTCATACTTTTTTTTTTTGTGCACTTTCTCTTTTGGTTTTCATTTTTATTTTGAATTAACTTTTCTCTTTTTTAATTTTTTGCCTTTGACTTTTTATATTGTTTTCTCATTATGTCTTATATGTTTTTCAATTTTTTGTATTTTTTGAACTTTTTTTTGTATTTTGTCATTCCATTTCATTTTTCAAGTTTTTATTCAATTTTTGTCTTTTTTATTTTCTTACTTTTTATATTTTTATTGTATTTTTGTTCATCTTTTATTTTGGTTTATTTTTTTATTTTATCATTGTTGGTTATTTTCTATTGCATTTTTATAATTTTTCTTTAACTTTTTCTCCTTTCAAAATTTTCTTCTTTTTTTTACTTATTTTTTCATGTGCTTTCATATTTTTTTTGTTTTCACTTTTTTCTTTGTTTTAAAATATTCTATAAACTTTTTTCTTTTTGTTTTATTTCATAATTTTGACTCTTCATTTTTTATTTTTTTCTTGTTTTAACTTTTTTTTTTTGCACTTCCTTGTCTTGTTTTTATTTTTATTTTGTATTAACTTTTTCCCTTTGTTAATTTTTTTGTCTTTGATTTTTTTTATTTTTTTCTTATTACTTTTTTGCTTATGTTTTCTAAATTAATTTTTTCTATTTTGTAATCCCTTTTCATTTTTTATCTCCTTTTAATTTTTTATCTTTCATTTTTTATACCTTTATTTCTTATTGTTTGTTATATTTTTTTTTATTTTTTGTTCGTATTTTATAAACTAATTTTTTTTTTACAATTTTAAAACCTCTAACTTCTTTTTTTGTGCACTTCCTTTTGTTTTTATTCCTTTTTTTGTTAACTTTTATTTTATTTTTTATCTTTGATTTTTTATATCTTTTTCTTGTATTTGTTTTTTTTTTTCTTTAAACTAAAAGTTTTTTCTGTTTTATATTTCAAATTTCTATTCATTTTGTCTTTTTATATTTTTTTGATTTGCTAACTTTATATTTTCTTACTTTTTTATTTTTTTTTCCATTTTTGGTATTTTATTTTATTTTTTCTTTTATATTACTATTTTTTATTTATATTTTAAAAAATTTTTATAAAATTTAAAATTTTTATTTTTTGAATCTTTTTTCTTTTTTCATTTTCATTTTTTTTGTTCTATGTTGTAATTTTTCAATAACTTTTTCCCTTCAAAATTTTCTTTCTTTTTGCTTTTTTTTTTTTTCATCTGCTTTCAGTGTTGCTTGTTTTAATTTTTTTGTTGTTTTAAAATTTTTTATATTTCTTTTTTCCTTTTTTATTCCAAATCTTTTGTCTTTTCATTTTTATTCTTTCCTTGCTTTTCTTTTTTTTTTCACAAATTTCCTTTCATTTCTTATTTGCATCTTTAAATTATTAGACTTTTTTTGTGCACTTTCTTTTGTTTTTATTTTATTTTTTATCTTTGATTTTTATATCTTTTTCCTATATTTGTTATATTTTTTTTGTTTTTCTTTGTATATTCTGAACTAAAAGTTTTTTCTATTTTGTATTTGAAATTTTTATTCATTTTCTCTTTTATATTTTTTTTATTCGCTAATTTTTTAATATCTTACTTTTTTATTTTTTGCTTTTTTGGTATTTTATTGAATTTTTTCTTCTATATTAATATTTTATCTTAATTTATTTTTCCATTTATTTTTATTTATATTTTAAAAAATTTTTATAAAGTTCAAATTTTTTTTATTTTCTTTTTTTTTTGCTATTTTTGTTCTACTTTGTAATTTTTTAATAACTTTTTCCCTTCAAAACTTTCCTTCTTTTTGCTTTTTTTCATATGCTTTCATTTTTACTTGTTTTAATTTTTTCGTTATTTTAAAAATTTTTATTTTTTTCTTTTTTATTCCAAATCTTTTGTCTTTTTTTTTTTTCACAAATTTCCTTTCATTTCTTATTTGCGTTTTTAAATTCTCATACTTTTTTTATTTTGCATTAACTTTTCTCTTTTTTAATTTTTTTTTCTCACTTTTTATATTGTTTTATTATTAGGCTTATATGTTTTTCAATTTTTTTCCTTTTTTATTTTCTTACTTTTTATATTTTTTGTGCTCTATTTATCTTTTTTCTTTTGCTTTAATTTTTTTTCTTATTTTATTTTTATTTTTTATTTCTTTCTTTTTTTTATAGTTTCATAAATTTTTGTTAAGTTTTCAAATTTTTTATTTTTCTATCTTTTTTTTCTTATTTTATTATTCTCGGTTATTTTTTTATTGCTTTTTTATAATTTTTCATTAACTTTTTCTCCTTTCAAATTTTTCTTCTTTTTTTTTATGTGCTTTCATTTTTTTTTTGTTCACTTTTTTCTTTGTTTTAAAATTTTCTATAAATTTTTTTCTTTTTGTTTTATTTCATATTTTTGCCTCTTCATTTTTTTTATTTTTTTTCTTCTTTTTCTCATTTTTTTCTCAAATTTTATTTTATATATTTTGTATTTTCATTTTGTATTTTTTTCTTGCTTTCTCTTAAATCTTTTTGTTCGCACTTTTTTTTATTTCTTCTTTATAATTTTAAAATCTCAAACTTCTTTTTTTGTGCACATTCTTTTATTTTTATTTATATTTTTTATTAACTTTTATTTTATTGTTCATCTTTTTCCTCTATTTGTTATATATATATATATATATTTTTTGTTTTCTTTGTACATTCTAAACTACAAGTTTTTTCCATTTTGTATTTGAAATTTTTATTCATTTTGTCTTTTTATATTTTTTTGATTCGTAAATTTTTTATTTTCTTACCTTGTTACTTTTTATTTTTTTCCTTTTTTGGTATTTTATTTAATTTTTTCTTTTATATTAATATTTTCTCTTAATTTATTTTTTCATTTATATTTTAAAAATTTTTTATAAAGTTCAAAATTTTTTATTTTTTCATTTTCCTATTTTTTTGTCTATTTTTTTTCCTATTTTTTGTTCTATTTTATAAATTTTCAATAACTTTTTCCTTTCAAAATTTTCTTTCTTTTTGCCTTTTTTTCATATGCTTTTGTTTTTATTTGTTTTAATTCTTTCATTGTTTTAAAATTATTTATATTTCTTAAGCTTTTTTTATTCTAAATCTTTTCTTTTCATTTTTATTCTTTTCTTACTTTTCTTTTTTTTTTTTTTCACAAATTTCCTTTCACTTCTTATTTGCGTTTTTAAATTCTCATACTTTTTTTTTTTGTGCACTTTCTCTTTTGGTTTTCATTTTTATTTTGAATTAACTTTTCTCTTTTTTAATTTTTTGCCTTTGACTTTTTATATTGTTTTCTCATTATGTCTTATATGTTTTTCAATTTTTTGTATTTTTTGAACTTTTTTTTTGTATTTTGTCATTCCATTTCATTTTTCAAGTTTTTATTCAATTTTTGTCTTTTTTATTTTCTTACTTTTTATATTTTTATTGTATTTTTGTTCATCTTTTATTTTGGTTTATTTTTTTATTTTATCATTGTTGGTTATTTTCTATTGCATTTTTATAATTTTTCTTTAACTTTTTCTCCTTTCAAATTTTTCTTCTTTTTTTTACTTATTTTTTCATGTGCTTTCATATTTTTTTTGTTTTCACTTTTTTCTTTGTTTTAAAATATTCTATAAACTTTTTTCTTTTTGTTTTATTTCATAATTTTGACTCTTCATTTTTTATTTTTTTCTTGTTTTAACTTTTTTTTTTTGCACTTCCTTGTCTTGTTTTTATTTTTATTTTGTATTAACTTTTTCCCTTTGTTAATTTTTTTGTCTTTGATTTTTTTTATTTTTTTCTTATTACTTTTTTGCTTATGTTTTCTAAATTAATTTTTTCTATTTTGTAATCCCTTTTCATTTTTTATCTCCTTTTAATTTTTTATCTTTCATTTTTTATACCTTTATTTCTTATTGTTTGTTATATTTTTTTTTATTTTTTGTTCGTATTTTATAAACTAATCTTTTTTTTACAATTTTAAAACCTCTAACTTCTTTTTTTGTGCACTTCCTTTTGTTTTTATTCCTTTTTTTGTTAACTTTTATTTTATTTTTTATCTTTGATTTTTTATATCTTTTTCTTGTATTTGTTTTTTTTTTTCTTTAAACTAAAAGTTTTTTCTGTTTTATATTTCAAATTTCTATTCATTTTGTCTTTTTATATTTTTTTGATTTGCTAACTTTATATTTTCTTACTTTTTTATTTTTTTTTCCATTTTTGGTATTTTATTTTATTTTTTCTTTTATATTACTATTTTTTATTTATATTTTAAAAAATTTTTATAAAATTTAAAATTTTTATTTTTTGAATCTTTTTTCTTTTTTCATTTTCATTTTTTTTGTTCTATGTTGTAATTTTTCAATAACTTTTTCCCTTCAAAATTTTCTTTCTTTTTGCTTTTTTTTTTTTTCATCTGCTTTCAGTGTTGCTTGTTTTAATTTTTTTGTTGTTTTAAAATTTTTTATATTTCTTTTTTCCTTTTTTATTCCAAATCTTTTGTCTTTTCATTTTTATTCTTTCCTTGCTTTTCTTTTTTTTTTCACAAATTTCCTTTCATTTCTTATTTGCATCTTTAAATTATTAGACTTTTTTTGTGCACTTTCTTTTGTTTTTATTTTATTTTTTATCTTTGATTTTTATATCTTTTTCCTATATTTGTTATATTTTTTTTGTTTTTCTTTGTATATTCTGAACTAAAAGTTTTTTCTATTTTGTATTTGAAATTTTTATTCATTTTCTCTTTTATATTTTTTTTATTCGCTAATTTTTTAATATCTTACTTTTTTATTTTTTGCTTTTTTGGTATTTTATTGAATTTTTTCTTCTATATTAATATTTTATCTTAATTTATTTTTCCATTTATTTTTATTTATATTTTAAAAAATTTTTATAAAGTTCAAATTTTTTTTATTTTCTTTTTTTTTTGCTATTTTTGTTCTACTTTGTAATTTTTTAATAACTTTTTCCCTTCAAAACTTTCCTTCTTTTTGCTTTTTTTCATATGCTTTCATTTTTACTTGTTTTAATTTTTTCGTTATTTTAAAAATTTTTATTTTTTTCTTTTTTATTCCAAATCTTTTGTCTTTTTTTTTTTTCACAAATTTCCTTTCATTTCTTATTTGCGTTTTTAAATTCTCATACTTTTTTTATTTTGCATTAACTTTTCTCTTTTTTAATTTTTTTTTCTCACTTTTTATATTGTTTTATTATTAGGCTTATATGTTTTTCAATTTTTTTCCTTTTTTATTTTCTTACTTTTTATATTTTTTGTGCTCTATTTATCTTTTTTCTTTTGCTTTAATTTTTTTTCTTATTTTATTTTTATTTTTTATTTCTTTCTTTTTTTTATAGTTTCATAAATTTTTGTTAAGTTTTCAAATTTTTTATTTTTCTATCTTTTTTTTCTTATTTTATTATTCTCGGTTATTTTTTTATTGCTTTTTTATAATTTTTCATTAACTTTTTCTCCTTTCAAATTTTTCTTCTTTTTTTTTATGTGCTTTCATTTTTTTTTTGTTCACTTTTTTCTTTGTTTTAAAATTTTCTATAAATTTTTTTCTTTTTGTTTTATTTCATATTTTTGCCTCTTCATTTTTTTTATTTTTTTTCTTCTTTTTCTCATTTTTTTCTCAAATTTTATTTTATATATTTTGTATTTTCATTTTGTATTTTTTTCTTGCTTTCTCTTAAATCTTTTTGTTCGCACTTTTTTTTATTTCTTCTTTATAATTTTAAAATCTCAAACTTCTTTTTTTGTGCACATTCTTTTATTTTTATTTATATTTTTTATTAACTTTTATTTTATTGTTCATCTTTTTCCTCTATTTGTTATATATATATATATATATTTTTTGTTTTCTTTGTACATTCTAAACTACAAGTTTTTTCCATTTTGTATTTGAAATTTTTATTCATTTTGTCTTTTTATATTTTTTTGATTCGTAAATTTTTTATTTTCTTACCTTGTTACTTTTTATTTTTTTCCTTTTTTGGTATTTTATTTAATTTTTTCTTTTATATTAATATTTTCTCTTAATTTATTTTTTCATTTATATTTTAAAAATTTTTTATAAAGTTCAAAATTTTTTATTTTTTCATTTTCCTATTTTTTTGTCTATTTTTTTTCCTATTTTTTGTTCTATTTTATAAATTTTCAATAACTTTTTCCTTTCAAAATTTTCTTTCTTTTTGCCTTTTTTTCATATGCTTTTGTTTTTATTTGTTTTAATTCTTTCATTGTTTTAAAATTATTTATATTTCTTAAGCTTTTTTTATTCTAAATCTTTTCTTTTCATTTTTATTCTTTTCTTACTTTTCTTTTTTTTTTTTTTCACAAATTTCCTTTCACTTCTTATTTGCGTTTTTAAATTCTCATACTTTTTTTTTTTGTGCACTTTCTCTTTTGGTTTTCATTTTTATTTTGAATTAACTTTTCTCTTTTTTAATTTTTTGCCTTTGACTTTTTATATTGTTTTCTCATTATGTCTTATATGTTTTTCAATTTTTTGTATTTTTTGAACTTTTTTTTGTATTTTGTCATTCCATTTCATTTTTCAAGTTTTTATTCAATTTTTGTCTTTTTTATTTTCTTACTTTTTATATTTTTATTGTATTTTTGTTCATCTTTTATTTTGGTTTATTTTTTTATTTTATCATTGTTGGTTATTTTCTATTGCATTTTTATAATTTTTCTTTAACTTTTTCTCCTTTCAAATTTTTCTTCTTTTTTTTACTTATTTTTTCATGTGCTTTCATATTTTTTTTGTTTTCACTTTTTTCTTTGTTTTAAAATATTCTATAAACTTTTTTCTTTTTGTTTTATTTCATAATTTTGACTCTTCATTTTTTATTTTTTTCTTGTTTTAACTTTTTTTTTTTGCACTTCCTTGTCTTGTTTTTATTTTTATTTTGTATTAACTTTTTCCCTTTGTTAATTTTTTTGTCTTTGATTTTTTTTATTTTTTTCTTATTACTTTTTTGCTTATGTTTTCTAAATTAATTTTTTCTATTTTGTAATCCCTTTTCATTTTTTATCTCCTTTTAATTTTTTATCTTTCATTTTTTATACCTTTATTTCTTATTGTTTGTTATATTTTTTTTTATTTTTTGTTCGTATTTTATAAACTAATTTTTTTTTTACAATTTTAAAACCTCTAACTTCTTTTTTTGTGCACTTCCTTTTGTTTTTATTCCTTTTTTTGTTAACTTTTATTTTATTTTTTATCTTTGATTTTTTATATCTTTTTCTTGTATTTGTTTTTTTTTTTCTTTAAACTAAAAGTTTTTTCTGTTTTATATTTCAAATTTCTATTCATTTTGTCTTTTTATATTTTTTTGATTTGCTAACTTTATATTTTCTTACTTTTTTATTTTTTTTTCCATTTTTGGTATTTTATTTTATTTTTTCTTTTATATTACTATTTTTTATTTATATTTTAAAAAATTTTTATAAAATTTAAAATTTTTATTTTTTGAATCTTTTTTCTTTTTTCATTTTCATTTTTTTTGTTCTATGTTGTAATTTTTCAATAACTTTTTCCCTTCAAAATTTTCTTTCTTTTTGCTTTTTTTTTTTTTCATCTGCTTTCAGTGTTGCTTGTTTTAATTTTTTTGTTGTTTTAAAATTTTTTATATTTCTTTTTTCCTTTTTTATTCCAAATCTTTTGTCTTTTCATTTTTATTCTTTCCTTGCTTTTCTTTTTTTTTTCACAAATTTCCTTTCATTTCTTATTTGCATCTTTAAATTATTAGACTTTTTTTGTGCACTTTCTTTTGTTTTTATTTTATTTTTTATCTTTGATTTTTATATCTTTTTCCTATATTTGTTATATTTTTTTTGTTTTTCTTTGTATATTCTGAACTAAAAGTTTTTTCTATTTTGTATTTGAAATTTTTATTCATTTTCTCTTTTATATTTTTTTTATTCGCTAATTTTTTAATATCTTACTTTTTTATTTTTTGCTTTTTTGGTATTTTATTGAATTTTTTCTTCTATATTAATATTTTATCTTAATTTATTTTTCCATTTATTTTTATTTATATTTTAAAAAATTTTTATAAAGTTCAAATTTTTTTTATTTTCTTTTTTTTTTGCTATTTTTGTTCTACTTTGTAATTTTTTAATAACTTTTTCCCTTCAAAACTTTCCTTCTTTTTGCTTTTTTTCATATGCTTTCATTTTTACTTGTTTTAATTTTTTCGTTATTTTAAAAATTTTTATTTTTTTCTTTTTTATTCCAAATCTTTTGTCTTTTTTTTTTTTCACAAATTTCCTTTCATTTCTTATTTGCGTTTTTAAATTCTCATACTTTTTTTATTTTGCATTAACTTTTCTCTTTTTTAATTTTTTTTTCTCACTTTTTATATTGTTTTATTATTAGGCTTATATGTTTTTCAATTTTTTTCCTTTTTTATTTTCTTACTTTTTATATTTTTTGTGCTCTATTTATCTTTTTTCTTTTGCTTTAATTTTTTTTCTTATTTTATTTTTATTTTTTATTTCTTTCTTTTTTTTATAGTTTCATAAATTTTTGTTAAGTTTTCAAATTTTTTATTTTTCTATCTTTTTTTTCTTATTTTATTATTCTCGGTTATTTTTTTATTGCTTTTTTATAATTTTTCATTAACTTTTTCTCCTTTCAAATTTTTCTTCTTTTTTTTTATGTGCTTTCATTTTTTTTTTGTTCACTTTTTTCTTTGTTTTAAAATTTTCTATAAATTTTTTTCTTTTTGTTTTATTTCATATTTTTGCCTCTTCATTTTTTTTATTTTTTTTCTTCTTTTTCTCATTTTTTTCTCAAATTTTATTTTATATATTTTGTATTTTCATTTTGTATTTTTTTCTTGCTTTCTCTTAAATCTTTTTGTTCGCACTTTTTTTTATTTCTTCTTTATAATTTTAAAATCTCAAACTTCTTTTTTTGTGCACATTCTTTTATTTTTATTTATATTTTTTATTAACTTTTATTTTATTGTTCATCTTTTTCCTCTATTTGTTATATATATATATATATATTTTTTGTTTTCTTTGTACATTCTAAACTACAAGTTTTTTCCATTTTGTATTTGAAATTTTTATTCATTTTGTCTTTTTATATTTTTTTGATTCGTAAATTTTTTATTTTCTTACCTTGTTACTTTTTATTTTTTTCCTTTTTTGGTATTTTATTTAATTTTTTCTTTTATATTAATATTTTCTCTTAATTTATTTTTTCATTTATATTTTAAAAATTTTTTATAAAGTTCAAAATTTTTTATTTTTTCATTTTCCTATTTTTTTGTCTATTTTTTTTCCTATTTTTTGTTCTATTTTATAAATTTTCAATAACTTTTTCCTTTCAAAATTTTCTTTCTTTTTGCCTTTTTTTCATATGCTTTTGTTTTTATTTGTTTTAATTCTTTCATTGTTTTAAAATTATTTATATTTCTTAAGCTTTTTTTATTCTAAATCTTTTCTTTTCATTTTTATTCTTTTCTTACTTTTCTTTTTTTTTTTTTTCACAAATTTCCTTTCACTTCTTATTTGCGTTTTTAAATTCTCATACTTTTTTTTTTTGTGCACTTTCTCTTTTGGTTTTCATTTTTATTTTGAATTAACTTTTCTCTTTTTTAATTTTTTGCCTTTGACTTTTTATATTGTTTTCTCATTATGTCTTATATGTTTTTCAATTTTTTGTATTTTTTGAACTTTTTTTTTGTATTTTGTCATTCCATTTCATTTTTCAAGTTTTTATTCAATTTTTGTCTTTTTTATTTTCTTACTTTTTATATTTTTATTGTATTTTTGTTCATCTTTTATTTTGGTTTATTTTTTTATTTTATCATTGTTGGTTATTTTCTATTGCATTTTTATAATTTTTCTTTAACTTTTTCTCCTTTCAAATTTTTCTTCTTTTTTTTACTTATTTTTTCATGTGCTTTCATATTTTTTTTGTTTTCACTTTTTTCTTTGTTTTAAAATATTCTATAAACTTTTTTCTTTTTGTTTTATTTCATAATTTTGACTCTTCATTTTTTATTTTTTTCTTGTTTTAACTTTTTTTTTTTGCACTTCCTTGTCTTGTTTTTATTTTTATTTTGTATTAACTTTTTCCCTTTGTTAATTTTTTTGTCTTTGATTTTTTTTATTTTTTTCTTATTACTTTTTTGCTTATGTTTTCTAAATTAATTTTTTCTATTTTGTAATCCCTTTTCATTTTTTATCTCCTTTTAATTTTTTATCTTTCATTTTTTATACCTTTATTTCTTATTGTTTGTTATATTTTTTTTTATTTTTTGTTCGTATTTTATAAACTAATCTTTTTTTTACAATTTTAAAACCTCTAACTTCTTTTTTTGTGCACTTCCTTTTGTTTTTATTCCTTTTTTTGTTAACTTTTATTTTATTTTTTATCTTTGATTTTTTATATCTTTTTCTTGTATTTGTTTTTTTTTTTCTTTAAACTAAAAGTTTTTTCTGTTTTATATTTCAAATTTCTATTCATTTTGTCTTTTTATATTTTTTTGATTTGCTAACTTTATATTTTCTTACTTTTTTATTTTTTTTTCCATTTTTGGTATTTTATTTTATTTTTTCTTTTATATTACTATTTTTTATTTATATTTTAAAAAATTTTTATAAAATTTAAAATTTTTATTTTTTGAATCTTTTTTCTTTTTTCATTTTCATTTTTTTTGTTCTATGTTGTAATTTTTCAATAACTTTTTCCCTTCAAAATTTTCTTTCTTTTTGCTTTTTTTTTTTTTCATCTGCTTTCAGTGTTGCTTGTTTTAATTTTTTTGTTGTTTTAAAATTTTTTATATTTCTTTTTTCCTTTTTTATTCCAAATCTTTTGTCTTTTCATTTTTATTCTTTCCTTGCTTTTCTTTTTTTTTTCACAAATTTCCTTTCATTTCTTATTTGCATCTTTAAATTATTAGACTTTTTTTGTGCACTTTCTTTTGTTTTTATTTTATTTTTTATCTTTGATTTTTATATCTTTTTCCTATATTTGTTATATTTTTTTTGTTTTTCTTTGTATATTCTGAACTAAAAGTTTTTTCTATTTTGTATTTGAAATTTTTATTCATTTTCTCTTTTATATTTTTTTTATTCGCTAATTTTTTAATATCTTACTTTTTTATTTTTTGCTTTTTTGGTATTTTATTGAATTTTTTCTTCTATATTAATATTTTATCTTAATTTATTTTTCCATTTATTTTTATTTATATTTTAAAAAATTTTTATAAAGTTCAAATTTTTTTTATTTTCTTTTTTTTTTGCTATTTTTGTTCTACTTTGTAATTTTTTAATAACTTTTTCCCTTCAAAACTTTCCTTCTTTTTGCTTTTTTTCATATGCTTTCATTTTTACTTGTTTTAATTTTTTCGTTATTTTAAAAATTTTTATTTTTTTCTTTTTTATTCCAAATCTTTTGTCTTTTTTTTTTTTCACAAATTTCCTTTCATTTCTTATTTGCGTTTTTAAATTCTCATACTTTTTTTATTTTGCATTAACTTTTCTCTTTTTTAATTTTTTTTTCTCACTTTTTATATTGTTTTATTATTAGGCTTATATGTTTTTCAATTTTTTTCCTTTTTTATTTTCTTACTTTTTATATTTTTTGTGCTCTATTTATCTTTTTTCTTTTGCTTTAATTTTTTTTCTTATTTTATTTTTATTTTTTATTTCTTTCTTTTTTTTATAGTTTCATAAATTTTTGTTAAGTTTTCAAATTTTTTATTTTTCTATCTTTTTTTTCTTATTTTATTATTCTCGGTTATTTTTTTATTGCTTTTTTATAATTTTTCATTAACTTTTTCTCCTTTCAAATTTTTCTTCTTTTTTTTTATGTGCTTTCATTTTTTTTTTGTTCACTTTTTTCTTTGTTTTAAAATTTTCTATAAATTTTTTTCTTTTTGTTTTATTTCATATTTTTGCCTCTTCATTTTTTTTATTTTTTTTCTTCTTTTTCTCATTTTTTTCTCAAATTTTATTTTATATATTTTGTATTTTCATTTTGTATTTTTTTCTTGCTTTCTCTTAAATCTTTTTGTTCGCACTTTTTTTTATTTCTTCTTTATAATTTTAAAATCTCAAACTTCTTTTTTTGTGCACATTCTTTTATTTTTATTTATATTTTTTATTAACTTTTATTTTATTGTTCATCTTTTTCCTCTATTTGTTATATATATATATATATATATTTTTTGTTTTCTTTGTACATTCTAAACTACAAGTTTTTTCCATTTTGTATTTGAAATTTTTATTCATTTTGTCTTTTTATATTTTTTTGATTCGTAAATTTTTTATTTTCTTACCTTGTTACTTTTTATTTTTTTCCTTTTTTGGTATTTTATTTAATTTTTTCTTTTATATTAATATTTTCTCTTAATTTATTTTTTCATTTATATTTTAAAAATTTTTTATAAAGTTCAAAATTTTTTATTTTTTCATTTTCCTATTTTTTTGTCTATTTTTTTTCCTATTTTTTGTTCTATTTTATAAATTTTCAATAACTTTTTCCTTTCAAAATTTTCTTTCTTTTTGCCTTTTTTTCATATGCTTTTGTTTTTATTTGTTTTAATTCTTTCATTGTTTTAAAATTATTTATATTTCTTAAGCTTTTTTTATTCTAAATCTTTTCTTTTCATTTTTATTCTTTTCTTACTTTTCTTTTTTTTTTTTTTCACAAATTTCCTTTCACTTCTTATTTGCGTTTTTAAATTCTCATACTTTTTTTTTTTGTGCACTTTCTCTTTTGGTTTTCATTTTTATTTTGAATTAACTTTTCTCTTTTTTAATTTTTTGCCTTTGACTTTTTATATTGTTTTCTCATTATGTCTTATATGTTTTTCAATTTTTTGTATTTTTTGAACTTTTTTTTGTATTTTGTCATTCCATTTCATTTTTCAAGTTTTTATTCAATTTTTGTCTTTTTTATTTTCTTACTTTTTATATTTTTATTGTATTTTTGTTCATCTTTTATTTTGGTTTATTTTTTTATTTTATCATTGTTGGTTATTTTCTATTGCATTTTTATAATTTTTCTTTAACTTTTTCTCCTTTCAAATTTTTCTTCTTTTTTTTACTTATTTTTTCATGTGCTTTCATATTTTTTTTGTTTTCACTTTTTTCTTTGTTTTAAAATATTCTATAAACTTTTTTCTTTTTGTTTTATTTCATAATTTTGACTCTTCATTTTTTATTTTTTTCTTGTTTTAACTTTTTTTTTTTGCACTTCCTTGTCTTGTTTTTATTTTTATTTTGTATTAACTTTTTCCCTTTGTTAATTTTTTTGTCTTTGATTTTTTTTATTTTTTTCTTATTACTTTTTTGCTTATGTTTTCTAAATTAATTTTTTCTATTTTGTAATCCCTTTTCATTTTTTATCTCCTTTTAATTTTTTATCTTTCATTTTTTATACCTTTATTTCTTATTGTTTGTTATATTTTTTTTTATTTTTTGTTCGTATTTTATAAACTAATTTTTTTTTTACAATTTTAAAACCTCTAACTTCTTTTTTTGTGCACTTCCTTTTGTTTTTATTCCTTTTTTTGTTAACTTTTATTTTATTTTTTATCTTTGATTTTTTATATCTTTTTCTTGTATTTGTTTTTTTTTTTCTTTAAACTAAAAGTTTTTTCTGTTTTATATTTCAAATTTCTATTCATTTTGTCTTTTTATATTTTTTTGATTTGCTAACTTTATATTTTCTTACTTTTTTATTTTTTTTTCCATTTTTGGTATTTTATTTTATTTTTTCTTTTATATTACTATTTTTTATTTATATTTTAAAAAATTTTTATAAAATTTAAAATTTTTATTTTTTGAATCTTTTTTCTTTTTTCATTTTCATTTTTTTTGTTCTATGTTGTAATTTTTCAATAACTTTTTCCCTTCAAAATTTTCTTTCTTTTTGCTTTTTTTTTTTTTCATCTGCTTTCAGTGTTGCTTGTTTTAATTTTTTTGTTGTTTTAAAATTTTTTATATTTCTTTTTTCCTTTTTTATTCCAAATCTTTTGTCTTTTCATTTTTATTCTTTCCTTGCTTTTCTTTTTTTTTTCACAAATTTCCTTTCATTTCTTATTTGCATCTTTAAATTATTAGACTTTTTTTGTGCACTTTCTTTTGTTTTTATTTTATTTTTTATCTTTGATTTTTATATCTTTTTCCTATATTTGTTATATTTTTTTTGTTTTTCTTTGTATATTCTGAACTAAAAGTTTTTTCTATTTTGTATTTGAAATTTTTATTCATTTTCTCTTTTATATTTTTTTTATTCGCTAATTTTTTAATATCTTACTTTTTTATTTTTTGCTTTTTTGGTATTTTATTGAATTTTTTCTTCTATATTAATATTTTATCTTAATTTATTTTTCCATTTATTTTTATTTATATTTTAAAAAATTTTTATAAAGTTCAAATTTTTTTTATTTTCTTTTTTTTTTGCTATTTTTGTTCTACTTTGTAATTTTTTAATAACTTTTTCCCTTCAAAACTTTCCTTCTTTTTGCTTTTTTTCATATGCTTTCATTTTTACTTGTTTTAATTTTTTCGTTATTTTAAAAATTTTTATTTTTTTCTTTTTTATTCCAAATCTTTTGTCTTTTTTTTTTTTCACAAATTTCCTTTCATTTCTTATTTGCGTTTTTAAATTCTCATACTTTTTTTATTTTGCATTAACTTTTCTCTTTTTTAATTTTTTTTTCTCACTTTTTATATTGTTTTATTATTAGGCTTATATGTTTTTCAATTTTTTTCCTTTTTTATTTTCTTACTTTTTATATTTTTTGTGCTCTATTTATCTTTTTTCTTTTGCTTTAATTTTTTTTCTTATTTTATTTTTATTTTTTATTTCTTTCTTTTTTTTATAGTTTCATAAATTTTTGTTAAGTTTTCAAATTTTTTATTTTTCTATCTTTTTTTTCTTATTTTATTATTCTCGGTTATTTTTTTATTGCTTTTTTATAATTTTTCATTAACTTTTTCTCCTTTCAAATTTTTCTTCTTTTTTTTTATGTGCTTTCATTTTTTTTTTGTTCACTTTTTTCTTTGTTTTAAAATTTTCTATAAATTTTTTTCTTTTTGTTTTATTTCATATTTTTGCCTCTTCATTTTTTTTATTTTTTTTCTTCTTTTTCTCATTTTTTTCTCAAATTTTATTTTATATATTTTGTATTTTCATTTTGTATTTTTTTCTTGCTTTCTCTTAAATCTTTTTGTTCGCACTTTTTTTTATTTCTTCTTTATAATTTTAAAATCTCAAACTTCTTTTTTTGTGCACATTCTTTTATTTTTATTTATATTTTTTATTAACTTTTATTTTATTGTTCATCTTTTTCCTCTATTTGTTATATATATATATATATATATTTTTTGTTTTCTTTGTACATTCTAAACTACAAGTTTTTTCCATTTTGTATTTGAAATTTTTATTCATTTTGTCTTTTTATATTTTTTTGATTCGTAAATTTTTTATTTTCTTACCTTGTTACTTTTTATTTTTTTCCTTTTTTGGTATTTTATTTAATTTTTTCTTTTATATTAATATTTTCTCTTAATTTATTTTTTCATTTATATTTTAAAAATTTTTTATAAAGTTCAAAATTTTTTATTTTTTCATTTTCCTATTTTTTTGTCTATTTTTTTTCCTATTTTTTGTTCTATTTTATAAATTTTCAATAACTTTTTCCTTTCAAAATTTTCTTTCTTTTTGCCTTTTTTTCATATGCTTTTGTTTTTATTTGTTTTAATTCTTTCATTGTTTTAAAATTATTTATATTTCTTAAGCTTTTTTTATTCTAAATCTTTTCTTTTCATTTTTATTCTTTTCTTACTTTTCTTTTTTTTTTTTTTCACAAATTTCCTTTCACTTCTTATTTGCGTTTTTAAATTCTCATACTTTTTTTTTTTGTGCACTTTCTCTTTTGGTTTTCATTTTTATTTTGAATTAACTTTTCTCTTTTTTAATTTTTTGCCTTTGACTTTTTATATTGTTTTCTCATTATGTCTTATATGTTTTTCAATTTTTTGTATTTTTTGAACTTTTTTTTGTATTTTGTCATTCCATTTCATTTTTCAAGTTTTTATTCAATTTTTGTCTTTTTTATTTTCTTACTTTTTATATTTTTATTGTATTTTTGTTCATCTTTTATTTTGGTTTATTTTTTTATTTTATCATTGTTGGTTATTTTCTATTGCATTTTTATAATTTTTCTTTAACTTTTTCTCCTTTCAAAATTTTCTTCTTTTTTTTACTTATTTTTTCATGTGCTTTCATATTTTTTTTGTTTTCACTTTTTTCTTTGTTTTAAAATATTCTATAAACTTTTTTCTTTTTGTTTTATTTCATAATTTTGACTCTTCATTTTTTATTTTTTTCTTGTTTTAACTTTTTTTTTTTGCACTTCCTTGTCTTGTTTTTATTTTTATTTTGTATTAACTTTTTCCCTTTGTTAATTTTTTTGTCTTTGATTTTTTTTATTTTTTTCTTATTACTTTTTTGCTTATGTTTTCTAAATTAATTTTTTCTATTTTGTAATCCCTTTTCATTTTTTATCTCCTTTTAATTTTTTATCTTTCATTTTTTATACCTTTATTTCTTATTGTTTGTTATATTTTTTTTATTTTTTGTTCGTATTTTATAAACTAATTTTTTTTTTACAATTTTAAAACCTCTAACTTCTTTTTTTGTGCACTTCCTTTTGTTTTTATTCCTTTTTTTGTTAACTTTTATTTTATTTTTTATCTTTGATTTTTTATATCTTTTTCTTGTATTTGTTTTTTTTTTTCTTTAAACTAAAAGTTTTTTCTGTTTTATATTTCAAATTTCTATTCATTTTGTCTTTTTATATTTTTTTGATTTGCTAACTTTATATTTTCTTACTTTTTTATTTTTTTTTCCATTTTTGGTATTTTATTTTATTTTTTCTTTTATATTACTATTTTTTATTTATATTTTAAAAAATTTTTATAAAATTTAAAATTTTTATTTTTTGAATCTTTTTTCTTTTTTCATTTTCATTTTTTTTGTTCTATGTTGTAATTTTTCAATAACTTTTTCCCTTCAAAATTTTCTTTCTTTTTGCTTTTTTTTTTTTTCATCTGCTTTCAGTGTTGCTTGTTTTAATTTTTTTGTTGTTTTAAAATTTTTTATATTTCTTTTTTCCTTTTTTATTCCAAATCTTTTGTCTTTTCATTTTTATTCTTTCCTTGCTTTTCTTTTTTTTTTCACAAATTTCCTTTCATTTCTTATTTGCATCTTTAAATTATTAGACTTTTTTTGTGCACTTTCTTTTGTTTTTATTTTATTTTTTATCTTTGATTTTTATATCTTTTTCCTATATTTGTTATATTTTTTTTGTTTTTCTTTGTATATTCTGAACTAAAAGTTTTTTCTATTTTGTATTTGAAATTTTTATTCATTTTCTCTTTTATATTTTTTTTATTCGCTAATTTTTTAATATCTTACTTTTTTATTTTTTGCTTTTTTGGTATTTTATTGAATTTTTTCTTCTATATTAATATTTTATCTTAATTTATTTTTCCATTTATTTTTATTTATATTTTAAAAAATTTTTATAAAGTTCAAATTTTTTTTATTTTCTTTTTTTTTTGCTATTTTTGTTCTACTTTGTAATTTTTTAATAACTTTTTCCCTTCAAAACTTTCCTTCTTTTTGCTTTTTTTCATATGCTTTCATTTTTACTTGTTTTAATTTTTTCGTTATTTTAAAAATTTTTATTTTTTTCTTTTTTATTCCAAATCTTTTGTCTTTTTTTTTTTTCACAAATTTCCTTTCATTTCTTATTTGCGTTTTTAAATTCTCATACTTTTTTTATTTTGCATTAACTTTTCTCTTTTTTAATTTTTTTTTCTCACTTTTTATATTGTTTTATTATTAGGCTTATATGTTTTTCAATTTTTTTCCTTTTTTATTTTCTTACTTTTTATATTTTTTGTGCTCTATTTATCTTTTTTCTTTTGCTTTAATTTTTTTTCTTATTTTATTTTTATTTTTTATTTCTTTCTTTTTTTTATAGTTTCATAAATTTTTGTTAAGTTTTCAAATTTTTTATTTTTCTATCTTTTTTTTCTTATTTTATTATTCTCGGTTATTTTTTTATTGCTTTTTTATAATTTTTCATTAACTTTTTCTCCTTTCAAATTTTTCTTCTTTTTTTTTATGTGCTTTCATTTTTTTTTTGTTCACTTTTTTCTTTGTTTTAAAATTTTCTATAAATTTTTTTCTTTTTGTTTTATTTCATATTTTTGCCTCTTCATTTTTTTTATTTTTTTTCTTCTTTTTCTCATTTTTTTCTCAAATTTTATTTTATATATTTTGTATTTTCATTTTGTATTTTTTTCTTGCTTTCTCTTAAATCTTTTTGTTCGCACTTTTTTTTATTTCTTCTTTATAATTTTAAAATCTCAAACTTCTTTTTTTGTGCACATTCTTTTATTTTTATTTATATTTTTTATTAACTTTTATTTTATTGTTCATCTTTTTCCTCTATTTGTTATATATATATATATATATATTTTTTGTTTTCTTTGTACATTCTAAACTACAAGTTTTTTCCATTTTGTATTTGAAATTTTTATTCATTTTGTCTTTTTATATTTTTTTGATTCGTAAATTTTTTATTTTCTTACCTTGTTACTTTTTATTTTTTTCCTTTTTTGGTATTTTATTTAATTTTTTCTTTTATATTAATATTTTCTCTTAATTTATTTTTTCATTTATATTTTAAAAATTTTTTATAAAGTTCAAAATTTTTTATTTTTTCATTTTCCTATTTTTTTGTCTATTTTTTTTCCTATTTTTTGTTCTATTTTATAAATTTTCAATAACTTTTTCCTTTCAAAATTTTCTTTCTTTTTGCCTTTTTTTCATATGCTTTTGTTTTTATTTGTTTTAATTCTTTCATTGTTTTAAAATTATTTATATTTCTTAAGCTTTTTTTATTCTAAATCTTTTCTTTTCATTTTTATTCTTTTCTTACTTTTCTTTTTTTTTTTTTTCACAAATTTCCTTTCACTTCTTATTTGCGTTTTTAAATTCTCATACTTTTTTTTTTTGTGCACTTTCTCTTTTGGTTTTCATTTTTATTTTGAATTAACTTTTCTCTTTTTTAATTTTTTGCCTTTGACTTTTTATATTGTTTTCTCATTATGTCTTATATGTTTTTCAATTTTTTGTATTTTTTGAACTTTTTTTTGTATTTTGTCATTCCATTTCATTTTTCAAGTTTTTATTCAATTTTTGTCTTTTTTATTTTCTTACTTTTTATATTTTTATTGTATTTTTGTTCATCTTTTATTTTGGTTTATTTTTTTATTTTATCATTGTTGGTTATTTTCTATTGCATTTTTATAATTTTTCTTTAACTTTTTCTCCTTTCAAATTTTTCTTCTTTTTTTTACTTATTTTTTCATGTGCTTTCATATTTTTTTTGTTTTCACTTTTTTCTTTGTTTTAAAATATTCTATAAACTTTTTTCTTTTTGTTTTATTTCATAATTTTGACTCTTCATTTTTTATTTTTTTCTTGTTTTAACTTTTTTTTTTTGCACTTCCTTGTCTTGTTTTTATTTTTATTTTGTATTAACTTTTTCCCTTTGTTAATTTTTTTGTCTTTGATTTTTTTTATTTTTTTCTTATTACTTTTTTGCTTATGTTTTCTAAATTAATTTTTTCTATTTTGTAATCCCTTTTCATTTTTTATCTCCTTTTAATTTTTTATCTTTCATTTTTTATACCTTTATTTCTTATTGTTTGTTATATTTTTTTTATTTTTTGTTCGTATTTTATAAACTAATTTTTTTTTTACAATTTTAAAACCTCTAACTTCTTTTTTTGTGCACTTCCTTTTGTTTTTATTCCTTTTTTTGTTAACTTTTATTTTATTTTTTATCTTTGATTTTTTATATCTTTTTCTTGTATTTGTTTTTTTTTTTCTTTAAACTAAAAGTTTTTTCTGTTTTATATTTCAAATTTCTATTCATTTTGTCTTTTTATATTTTTTTGATTTGCTAACTTTATATTTTCTTACTTTTTTATTTTTTTTTCCATTTTTGGTATTTTATTTTATTTTTTCTTTTATATTACTATTTTTTATTTATATTTTAAAAAATTTTTATAAAATTTAAAATTTTTATTTTTTGAATCTTTTTTCTTTTTTCATTTTCATTTTTTTTGTTCTATGTTGTAATTTTTCAATAACTTTTTCCCTTCAAAATTTTCTTTCTTTTTGCTTTTTTTTTTTTTCATCTGCTTTCAGTGTTGCTTGTTTTAATTTTTTTGTTGTTTTAAAATTTTTTATATTTCTTTTTTCCTTTTTTATTCCAAATCTTTTGTCTTTTCATTTTTATTCTTTCCTTGCTTTTCTTTTTTTTTTCACAAATTTCCTTTCATTTCTTATTTGCATCTTTAAATTATTAGACTTTTTTTGTGCACTTTCTTTTGTTTTTATTTTATTTTTTATCTTTGATTTTTATATCTTTTTCCTATATTTGTTATATTTTTTTTGTTTTTCTTTGTATATTCTGAACTAAAAGTTTTTTCTATTTTGTATTTGAAATTTTTATTCATTTTCTCTTTTATATTTTTTTTATTCGCTAATTTTTTAATATCTTACTTTTTTATTTTTTGCTTTTTTGGTATTTTATTGAATTTTTTCTTCTATATTAATATTTTATCTTAATTTATTTTTCCATTTATTTTTATTTATATTTTAAAAAATTTTTATAAAGTTCAAATTTTTTTTATTTTCTTTTTTTTTTGCTATTTTTGTTCTACTTTGTAATTTTTTAATAACTTTTTCCCTTCAAAACTTTCCTTCTTTTTGCTTTTTTTCATATGCTTTCATTTTTACTTGTTTTAATTTTTTCGTTATTTTAAAAATTTTTATTTTTTTCTTTTTTATTCCAAATCTTTTGTCTTTTTTTTTTTTCACAAATTTCCTTTCATTTCTTATTTGCGTTTTTAAATTCTCATACTTTTTTTATTTTGCATTAACTTTTCTCTTTTTTAATTTTTTTTTCTCACTTTTTATATTGTTTTATTATTAGGCTTATATGTTTTTCAATTTTTTTCCTTTTTTATTTTCTTACTTTTTATATTTTTTGTGCTCTATTTATCTTTTTTCTTTTGCTTTAATTTTTTTTCTTATTTTATTTTTATTTTTTATTTCTTTCTTTTTTTTATAGTTTCATAAATTTTTGTTAAGTTTTCAAATTTTTTATTTTTCTATCTTTTTTTTCTTATTTTATTATTCTCGGTTATTTTTTTATTGCTTTTTTATAATTTTTCATTAACTTTTTCTCCTTTCAAATTTTTCTTCTTTTTTTTTATGTGCTTTCATTTTTTTTTTGTTCACTTTTTTCTTTGTTTTAAAATTTTCTATAAATTTTTTTCTTTTTGTTTTATTTCATATTTTTGCCTCTTCATTTTTTTTATTTTTTTTCTTCTTTTTCTCATTTTTTTCTCAAATTTTATTTTATATATTTTGTATTTTCATTTTGTATTTTTTTCTTGCTTTCTCTTAAATCTTTTTGTTCGCACTTTTTTTTATTTCTTCTTTATAATTTTAAAATCTCAAACTTCTTTTTTTGTGCACATTCTTTTATTTTTATTTATATTTTTTATTAACTTTTATTTTATTGTTCATCTTTTTCCTCTATTTGTTATATATATATATATATATATTTTTTGTTTTCTTTGTACATTCTAAACTACAAGTTTTTTCCATTTTGTATTTGAAATTTTTATTCATTTTGTCTTTTTATATTTTTTTGATTCGTAAATTTTTTATTTTCTTACCTTGTTACTTTTTATTTTTTTCCTTTTTTGGTATTTTATTTAATTTTTTCTTTTATATTAATATTTTCTCTTAATTTATTTTTTCATTTATATTTTAAAAATTTTTTATAAAGTTCAAAATTTTTTATTTTTTCATTTTCCTATTTTTTTGTCTATTTTTTTTCCTATTTTTTGTTCTATTTTATAAATTTTCAATAACTTTTTCCTTTCAAAATTTTCTTTCTTTTTGCCTTTTTTTCATATGCTTTTGTTTTTATTTGTTTTAATTCTTTCATTGTTTTAAAATTATTTATATTTCTTAAGCTTTTTTTATTCTAAATCTTTTCTTTTCATTTTTATTCTTTTCTTACTTTTCTTTTTTTTTTTTTTCACAAATTTCCTTTCACTTCTTATTTGCGTTTTTAAATTCTCATACTTTTTTTTTTGTGCACTTTCTCTTTTGGTTTTCATTTTTATTTTGAATTAACTTTTCTCTTTTTTAATTTTTTGCCTTTGACTTTTTATATTGTTTTCTCATTATGTCTTATATGTTTTTCAATTTTTTGTATTTTTTGAACTTTTTTTTGTATTTTGTCATTCCATTTCATTTTTCAAGTTTTTATTCAATTTTTGTCTTTTTTATTTTCTTACTTTTTATATTTTTATTGTATTTTTGTTCATCTTTTATTTTGGTTTATTTTTTTATTTTATCATTGTTGGTTATTTTCTATTGCATTTTTATAATTTTTCTTTAACTTTTTCTCCTTTCAAATTTTTCTTCTTTTTTTTACTTATTTTTTCATGTGCTTTCATATTTTTTTTGTTTTCACTTTTTTCTTTGTTTTAAAATATTCTATAAACTTTTTTCTTTTTGTTTTATTTCATAATTTTGACTCTTCATTTTTTATTTTTTTCTTGTTTTAACTTTTTTTTTTTGCACTTCCTTGTCTTGTTTTTATTTTTATTTTGTATTAACTTTTTCCCTTTGTTAATTTTTTTGTCTTTGATTTTTTTTATTTTTTTCTTATTACTTTTTTGCTTCTGTTTTCTAAATTAATTTTTTCTATTTTGTAATCCCTTTTCATTTTTTATCTCCTTTTAATTTTTTATCTTTCATTTTTTATACCTTTATTTCTTATTGTTTGTTATATTTTTTTTTATTTTTTGTTCGTATTTTATAAACTAATTTTTTTTTTACAATTTTAAAACCTCTAACTTCTTTTTTTGTGCACTTCCTTTTGTTTTTATTCCTTTTTTTGTTAACTTTTATTTTATTTTTTATCTTTGATTTTTTATATCTTTTTCTTGTATTTGTTTTTTTTTTTCTTTAAACTAAAAGTTTTTTCTGTTTTATATTTCAAATTTCTATTCATTTTGTCTTTTTATATTTTTTTGATTTGCTAACTTTATATTTTCTTACTTTTTTATTTTTTTTTCCATTTTTGGTATTTTATTTTATTTTTTCTTTTATATTACTATTTTTTATTTATATTTTAAAAAAATTTTATAAAATTTAAAATTTTTATTTTTTGAATCTTTTTTCTTTTTTCATTTTCATTTTTTTTGTTCTATGTTGTAATTTTTCAATAACTTTTTCCCTTCAAAATTTTCTTTCTTTTTGCTTTTTTTTTTTTTCATCTGCTTTCAGTGTTGCTTGTTTTAATTTTTTTGTTGTTTTAAAATTTTTTATATTTCTTTTTTCCTTTTTTATTCCAAATCTTTTGTCTTTTCATTTTTATTCTTTCCTTGCTTTTCTTTTTTTTTTCACAAATTTCCTTTCATTTCTTATTTGCATCTTTAAATTATTAGACTTTTTTTGTGCACTTTCTTTTGTTTTTATTTTATTTTTTATCTTTGATTTTTATATCTTTTTCCTATATTTGTTATATTTTTTTTGTTTTTCTTTGTATATTCTGAACTAAAAGTTTTTTCTATTTTGTATTTGAAATTTTTATTCATTTTCTCTTTTATATTTTTTTTATTCGCTAATTTTTTAATATCTTACTTTTTTATTTTTTGCTTTTTTGGTATTTTATTGAATTTTTTCTTCTATATTAATATTTTATCTTAATTTATTTTTCCATTTATTTTTATTTATATTTTAAAAAATTTTTATAAAGTTCAAATTTTTTTTATTTTCTTTTTTTTTTGCTATTTTTGTTCTACTTTGTAATTTTTTAATAACTTTTTCCCTTCAAAACTTTCCTTCTTTTTGCTTTTTTTCATATGCTTTCATTTTTACTTGTTTTAATTTTTTCGTTATTTTAAAAATTTTTATTTTTTTCTTTTTTATTCCAAATCTTTTGTCTTTTTTTTTTTTCACAAATTTCCTTTCATTTCTTATTTGCGTTTTTAAATTCTCATACTTTTTTTATTTTGCATTAACTTTTCTCTTTTTTAATTTTTTTTTCTCACTTTTTATATTGTTTTATTATTAGGCTTATATGTTTTTCAATTTTTTTCCTTTTTTATTTTCTTACTTTTTATATTTTTTGTGCTCTATTTATCTTTTTTCTTTTGCTTTAATTTTTTTTCTTATTTTATTTTTATTTTTTATTTCTTTCTTTTTTTTATAGTTTCATAAATTTTTGTTAAGTTTTCAAATTTTTTATTTTTCTATCTTTTTTTTCTTATTTTATTATTCTCGGTTATTTTTTTATTGCTTTTTTATAATTTTTCATTAACTTTTTCTCCTTTCAAATTTTTCTTCTTTTTTTTTATGTGCTTTCATTTTTTTTTTGTTCACTTTTTTCTTTGTTTTAAAATTTTCTATAAATTTTTTTCTTTTTGTTTTATTTCATATTTTTGCCTCTTCATTTTTTTTATTTTTTTTCTTCTTTTTCTCATTTTTTTCTCAAATTTTATTTTATATATTTTGTATTTTCATTTTGTATTTTTTTCTTGCTTTCTCTTAAATCTTTTTGTTCGCACTTTTTTTTATTTCTTCTTTATAATTTTAAAATCTCAAACTTCTTTTTTTGTGCACATTCTTTTATTTTTATTTATATTTTTTATTAACTTTTATTTTATTGTTCATCTTTTTCCTCTATTTGTTATATATATATATATATATTTTTTGTTTTCTTTGTACATTCTAAACTACAAGTTTTTTCCATTTTGTATTTGAAATTTTTATTCATTTTGTCTTTTTATATTTTTTTGATTCGTAAATTTTTTATTTTCTTACCTTGTTACTTTTTATTTTTTTCCTTTTTTGGTATTTTATTTAATTTTTTCTTTTATATTAATATTTTCTCTTAATTTATTTTTTCATTTATATTTTAAAAATTTTTTATAAAGTTCAAAATTTTTTATTTTTTCATTTTCCTATTTTTTTGTCTATTTTTTTTCCTATTTTTTGTTCTATTTTATAAATTTTCAATAACTTTTTCCTTTCAAAATTTTCTTTCTTTTTGCCTTTTTTTCATATGCTTTTGTTTTTATTTGTTTTAATTCTTTCATTGTTTTAAAATTATTTATATTTCTTAAGCTTTTTTTATTCTAAATCTTTTCTTTTCATTTTTATTCTTTTCTTACTTTTCTTTTTTTTTTTTTTCACAAATTTCCTTTCACTTCTTATTTGCGTTTTTAAATTCTCATACTTTTTTTTTTTGTGCACTTTCTCTTTTGGTTTTCATTTTTATTTTGAATTAACTTTTCTCTTTTTTAATTTTTTGCCTTTGACTTTTTATATTGTTTTCTCATTATGTCTTATATGTTTTTCAATTTTTTGTATTTTTTGAACTTTTTTTTGTATTTTGTCATTCCATTTCATTTTTCAAGTTTTTATTCAATTTTTGTCTTTTTTATTTTCTTACTTTTTATATTTTTATTGTATTTTTGTTCATCTTTTATTTTGGTTTATTTTTTTATTTTATCATTGTTGGTTATTTTCTATTGCATTTTTATAATTTTTCTTTAACTTTTTCTCCTTTCAAATTTTTCTTCTTTTTTTTACTTATTTTTTCATGTGCTTTCATATTTTTTTTGTTTTCACTTTTTTCTTTGTTTTAAAATATTCTATAAACTTTTTTCTTTTTGTTTTATTTCATAATTTTGACTCTTCATTTTTTATTTTTTTCTTGTTTTAACTTTTTTTTTTTGCATTTCCTTGTCTTGTTTTTATTTTTATTTTGTATTAACTTTTTCCCTTTCTTAATTTTTTTGTCTTTGATTTTTTTTATTTTTTTCTTATTACTTTTTTGCTTCTGTTTTCTAAATTAATTTTTTCTATTTTGTAATCCCTTTTCATTTTTTATCTCCTTTTAATTTTTTATCTTTCATTTTTTATACCTTTATTTCTTATTGTTTGTTATATTTTTTTTTATTTTTTGTTCGTATTTTATAAACTAATTTTTTTTTACAATTTTAAAACCTCTAACTTCTTTTTTTGTGCACTTCCTTTTGTCTTTATTCCTTTTTTTGTTAACTTTTATTTTATTTTTTATCTTTGATTTTTTATATCTTTTTCTTGTATTTGTTTTTTTTTTCTTTAAACTAAAAGTTTTTTCTGTTTTATATTTCAAATTTCTATTCATTTTGTCTTTTTATATTTTTTTGATTTGCTAACTTTATATTTTCTTACTTTTTTATTTTTTTTCCATTTTTGGTATTTTATTTTATTTTTTCTTTTATATTACTATTTTTTATTTATATTTTAAAAAAATTTTATAAAATTTAAAATTTTTATTTTTTGAATCTTTTTTCTTTTTTCATTTTCATTTTTTTTGTTCTATGTTGTAATTTTTCAATAACTTTTTCCCTTCAAAATTTTCTTTCTTTTTGCTTTTTTTTTTTTTTCATCTGCTTTCAGTGTTGCTTGTTTTAATTTTTTTGTTGTTTTAAATTTTTTATATTTCTTTTTTCCTTTTTTATTCCAAATCTTTTGTCTTTTCATTTTTATTCTTTTCTTGCTTTTCTTATTTTTTTCACAAACTTCCTTTCATTTCTTATTTGCATCTTTAAATTATTAGACTTTTTTTGTGCACTTTCTTTTGTTTTTATTTTATTTTTTATCTTTGATTTTTATATCTTTTTCCTATATTTGTTATATTTTTTTTGTTTTTCTTTGTATATTCTGAACTAAAAGTTTTTTCTATTTTGTATTTGAAATTTTTATTCATTTTCTCTTTTATATTTTTTTATTCGCTAATTTTTTAATATCTTACTTTTTTATTTTTTGCTTTTTTGGTATTTTATTGAATTTTTTCTTCTATATTAATATTTTATCTTAATTTATTTTTCCATTTATTTTTATTTATATTTTAAAAATTTTTTATAAAGTTCAAATTTTTTTTTATTTTTTTATTTTCTTTTTTTTTTGCTATTTTTGTTCTACTTTGTAATTTTTTAATAACTTTTTCCCTTCAAAATTTTCCTTCTTTTTGCTTTTTTTCATATGCTTTCATTTTTACTTGTTTTAATTTTTTCGTTATTTTAAAAATTTTTATTTTTTTCTTTTTTATTCCAAATCTTTTGTCTTTTCTTTTTTTTTTTCACAAATTTCCTTTCATTTCTTATTTGCGTTTTTAAATTCTCATACTTTTTTTATTTTGCATTAACTTTTCTCTTTTTTAATTTTTTTTTCTCACTTTTTATATTGTTTTATTATTAGGCTTATATGTTTTTCAATTTTTTTCCTTTTTTATTTTCTTACCTTTTATATTTTTTGTGCTCTATTTATCTTTTTTCTTTTGCTTTAATTTTTTTTCTTATTTTATTTTTATTTTTTATTTCTTTCTTTTTTTTATAGTTTCATAAATTTTTGTTAAGTTTTCAAATTTTTTATTTTTCTATCTTTTTTTTCTTATTTTATCATTCTCGGTTATTTTTTTATTGCTTTTTTATAATTTTTCATTAACTTTTTCTCCTTTCAAATTTTTCTTCTTTTTTTTTATGTGCTTTCATTTTTTTTTGTTCACTTTTTTCTTTGTTTTAAAATTTTCTATAAATTTTTTTCTTTTTGTTTTATTTCATATTTTTGCCTCTTCATTTTTTTATTTTTTTTCTTCTTTTTCTCATTTTTTTCTCAAATTTTATTTTCTATATTTTGTATTTTTTTCTTGCTTTCTCTTAAATCTTTTTGTTCGCACTTTTTTTTATTTCTTCTTTATAATTTTAAAACCTCAAACTTCTTTTTTTGTGCACATTCTTTTATTTTTATTTATATTTTTTATTAACTTTTATTTTATTTTTCATCTTTTTCCTCTATTTGTTATATATATATATATATTTTTTGTTTTCTTTGTACATTCTAAACTACAAGTTTTTTCCATTTTGTATTTGAAATTTTTATTCATTTTGTCTTTTTATATTTTTTTGATTCGTAAATTTTTTATTTTCTTACTTTGTTACTTTTTATTTTTTTCCTTTTTTGGTATTTTATTTAATTTTTTCTTTTATATTAATATTTTCTCTTAATTTATTTTTTCATTTATTTTTAAAAATTTTTTATAAAGTTCAAAATTTTTTATTTTTTCATTTTCCTATTTTTTTGTCTATTTTTTTTTCCTATTTTTTGTTCTATTTTATAAATTTTCAATAACTTTTTCCCTTCAAAATTTTCTTTCTTTTTGCCTTTTTTTCATATGCTTTTGTTTTTATTTGTTTTAATTCTTTCATTGTTTTAAAATTATTTATATTTCTTAAGCTTTTTTTATTCCAAATCTTTTCTTTTCATTTTTATTCTTTTCTTACTTTTCTTTTTTTTTTTTTTTCACAAATTTCCTTTCACTTCTTATTTGCGTTTTTAAATTCTCATACTTTTTTTTTTTTTGCACTTTCTCTTTTGGTTTTCATTTTTATTTTGAATTAACTTTTCTCTTTTTTAATTTTTTGCCTTTGACTTTTTATATTGTTTTCTCATTATGTCTTATATGTTTTTCAATTTTTTGTATTTTTTGAACTTTTTTTTTATTTTGTCATTCCATTTCATTTTTCAAGTTTTTATTCAATTTTTGTCTTTTTTATTTTCTTACTTTTTATATTTTTATTGTATTTTTGTTCATCTTTTATTTTGGTTTATTTTTTTATTTTATCATTGTTGGTTATTTTCTATTGCATTTTTATAATTTTTCTTTAACTTTTTCTCCTTTCAAATTTTTCTTCTTTTTTTTACTTATTTTTTCATGTGCTTTCATATTTTTTTTGTTTTCACTATTTTCTTTGTTTTAAAATATTCTATAAACTTTTTTCTTTTTGTTTTATTTCATAATTTTGACTCTTCATTTTTTATTTTTTTCTTGTTTTAACTTTTTTTTTTTTGCACTTCCTTGTCTTGTTTTTATTTTTATTTTGTATTAACTTTTTCCCTTTCTTAATTTTTTTGTCTTTGATTTTTTTTATTTTTTTCTTATTACTTTTTTGCTTATGTTTTCTAAATTAATTTTTTCTATTTTGTAATCCCTTTTCATTTTTTATCTCCTTTTAATTTTTTATCTTTCATTTTTTATACCTTTATTTCTTATTGTTTGTTATATTTTTTTTTATTTTTTGTTCGTATTTTATAAACTAATTTTTTTTTACAATTTTAAAACCTCTAACTTCTTTTTTTGTGCACTTCCTTTTGTCTTTATTCCTTTTTTTGTTAACTTTTATTTTATTTTTTATCTTTGATTTTTTATATCTTTTTCTTGTATCTGTTTTATTTTTTCTTTAAACTAAAAGTTTTTTCTGTTTTATATTTCAAATTTCTATTCATTTTGTCTTTTTATATTTTTTTGATTTGCTAACTTTATATTTTCTTACTTTTTTATTTTTTTTCCATTTTTGGTATTTTATTTTATTTTTTCTTTTATATTACTATTTTTTATTTATATTTTAAAAAAATTTTATAAAATTTAAAATTTTTATTTTTTGAATCTTTTTTCTTTTTTCTTTTTCGTTTTTTTTGTTCTATGTTGTAATTTTTCAATAACTTTTTCCCTTCAAAATTTTCTTTCTTTTTGCTTTTTTTTTTTTTTTCATCTGCTTTCAGTGTTGCTTGTTTTAATTTTTTTGTTGTTTTAAAATTTTTTATATTTCTTTTTTCCTTTTTTATTCCAAATCTTTTGTCTTTTCATTTTTATTCTTTTCTTGCTTTTCTTATTTTTTTCACAAATTTCCTTTCATTTCTTATTTGCATCTTTAAATTATTAGACTTTTTTTGTGCACTTTCTTTTGTTTTTATTTTATTTTTTATCTTTGATTTTTATATCTTTTTCCTATATTTGTTATATTTTTTTTGTTTTTCTTTGTATATTCTGAACTAAAAGGTTTTTCTATTTTGTATTTGAAATTTTTATTCATTTTCTCTTTTATATTTTTTTATTCGCTAATTTTTTAATATCTTACTTTTTTATTTTTTGCTTTTTTGGTATTTTATTGAATTTTTTCTTCTATATTAATATTTTATCTTAATTTATTTTTCCATTTATTTTTATTTATATTTTAAAAAATTTTTATAAAGTTCAAATTTTTTTTATTTTTTTATTTTCTTTTTTTTTTGCTATTTTTGTTCTACTTTGTAATTTTTTAATAACTCTTTCCCTTCAAAATTTTCCTTCTTTTTGCTTTTTTTCATATGCTTTCATTTTTACTTGTTTTAATTTTTCGTTATTTTAAAAATTTTTATTTTTTTCTTTTTTATTCCAAATCTTTTGTCTTTTCATTTTTATTCTTTTCTTGCTTTTCTTATTTTTTTTTCACAAATTTCCTTTCATTTCTTATTTGCGTTTTTAAATTCTCGTACTTTTTTTATTTTGCATTAACTTTTCTCTTTTTTAATTTTTTTTCTCACTTTTTATATTGTTTTATTATTAGGCTTATATGTTTTTCAATTTTTTTCCTTTTTTATTTTCTTACTTTTTATATTTTTTGTTGTATTCTTGTTTTTTTTTCGTTTTTTGTGCTTTATTTATCTTTTTTCTTTTGCTTTAATTTTTTTTCTTATTTTATTTTTATTTTTTATTTCTTTCTTTTTTTTATAGTTTCATAAATTTTTGTTAAGTTTTCAAATTTTTTATTTTTCTATCTTGTTTTTCTTATTTTATCATTCTCGGTTATTTTTTTATTGCTTTTTTATAATTGTTCATTAACTTTTTCTCCTTTCAAATTTTTCTTCTTTTTTTTTATGTGCTTTCATTTTTTTTTGTTCACTTTTTTCTTTGTTTTAAAATTTTCTATAAATTTTTTTCTTTTTGTTTTATTTCATATTTTTGCCTCTTCATTTTTTTTCTTCTTTTTCTCATTCTTTTCTCAAATTTTATTTTATATATTTTGTATTTTCATTTTGTATTTTTTTCTTGCTTTCTCTTAAATCTTTTTGTTCGCACTTTTTTTTATTTCTTCTTTATAATTTTAAAACCTCAAACTTCTTTTTTTGTGCACATTCTTTTATTTTTATTTATATTTTTTATTAACTTTTATTTTATTTTTCATCTTTTTCCTCTATTTGTTATATATATATATATATATTGTTTTCTTTGTACATTCTAAACTACAAGTTTTTTCCATTTTGTATTTGAAATTTTTATTCATTTTGTCTTTTTATATTTTTTTGATTCGTAAATTTTTTATTTTCTTACTTTGTTACTTTTTATTTTTTTCCTTTTTTGGTATTTTATTTAATTTTTTCTTTTATATTAATATTTTCTCTTAATTTATTTTTTCATTTATATTTTAAAAATTTTTTATAAAGTTCAAAATTTTTTATTTTTTCATTTTCCTATTTTTTTGTCTATTTTTTTTCCTATTTTTTGTTCTATTTTATAAATTTTCAATAACTTTTTCCCTTCAAAATTTTCTTTCTTTTTGCCTTTTTTTCATATGCTTTTGTTTTTATTTGTTTTAATTCTTTCATTGTTTTAAAATTATTTATATTTCTTAAGCTTTTTTTATTCCAAATCTTTTCTTTTCATTTTTATTCTTTTCTTACTTTTCTTTTTTTTTTTTTTTCACAAATTTCCTTTCACTTCTTATTTGTGTTTTTAAATTCTCATACTTTTTTTTTTTTTGCACTTTCTCTTTTGGTTTTCATTTTTATTTTGAATTAACTTTTCTCTTTTTTAATTTTTTGCCTTTGACTTTTTATATTGTTTTCTCATTATGTCTTATATGTTTTTCAATTTTTTGTATTTTTTGAACTTTTCTTTTTATTTTGTCATTCCATTTCATTTTTGAAGTTTTTATTCAATTTTTGACTTTTTTATTTTCTTACTTTTTATATTTTTATTGTATTTTTGTTCATCTTTTATTTTGGTTTATTTTTTTATTTTATCATTGTTGGTTATTTTCTATTGCATTTTTATAATTTTTCTTTAACTTTTTCTCCTTTCAAATTTTTCTTCTTTTTTTTACTTATTTTTTCATGTGCTTTCATATTTTTTTTGTATTCACTTTTTTCTTTGTTTTAAAATATTCTATAAACTTTTTTCTTTTTGTTTTATTTCACAAATTTCCTTTCACTTCTTTTTCCTATCTTTTCTCTTTTTTAATTTTTTTTTCTCACTTTTTATATTGTTTTATTATTAGGCTTATATGTTTTTCAATTTTTTTCCTTTTTTATTTTCTTACTTTTTATATTTTTTGTTGTATTCTTGTTTTTTTTTTTTTTTGTGCTTTATTTATCTTTTTTCTTTTGCTTTAATTTTTTTTCTTATTTTATTTTTATTTTTTATTTCTTTCTTTTTTTTATAGTTTCATAAATTTTTGTTAAGTTTTCAAATTTTTTATTTTTCTATCTTTTTTTTCTTATTTTATCATTCTCGGTTATTTTTTTATTGCTTTTTTATAATTTTTCATTAACTTTTTCTCCTTTCAAATTTTTCTTCTTTTTTTTTATGTGCTTTCATTTTTTTTTGTTCACTTTTTTCTTTGTTTTAAAATTTTCTATAAATTTTTTTCTTTTTGTTTTATTTCATATTTTTGCCTCTTCATTTTTTTTCTTCTTTTTCTCATTTTTTTCTCAAATTTTATTTTATATATTTTGTATTTTCATTTTGTATTTTTTTCTTGCTTTCTCTTAAATCTTTTTGTTCGCACTTTTTTTTATTTCTTCTTTATAATTTTAAAACCTCAAACTTCTTTTTTTGTGCACATTCTTTTATTTTTATTTATATTTTTTATTAACTTTTATTTTATTTTTCATCTTTTTCCTCTATTTGTTATATATATATATATATTTTGTTTTTTTTGTACATTCTAAACTACAAGTTTTTTCCATTTTGTATTTGAAATTTTTATTCATTTTGTCTTTTTATATTTTTTTGATTCGTAAATTTTTTATTTTCTTACTTTGTTACTTTTTATTTTTTTCCTTTTTTGGTATTTTATTTAATTTTTTCTTTTATATTAATATTTTCTCTTAATTTATTTTTTCATTTATATTTTAAAAATTTTTTATAAAGTTCAAAATTTTTTATTTTTTCATTTTCCTATTTTTTTGTCTATTTTTTTTCCTATTTTTTGTTCTATTTTATAAATTTTCAATAACTTTTTCCCTTCAAAATTTTCTTTCTTTTTGCCTTTTTTTCATATGCTTTTGTTTTTATTTGTTTTAATTCTTTCATTGTTTTAAAATTATTTATATTTCTTAAGCTTTTTTTATTCCAAATCTTTTCTTTTCATTTTTATTCTTTTCTTACTTTTCTTTTTTTTTTTTTTTTCACAAATTTCCTTTCACTTCTTATTTGTGTTTTTAAATTCTCATACTTTTTTTTTTTTTGCACTTTCTCTTTTGGTTTTCATTTTTATTTTGAATTAACTTTTCTCTTTTTTAATTTTTTGCCTTTGACTTTTTATATTGTTTTCTCATTATGTCTTATATGTTTTTCAATTTTTTGTATTTTTTGAACTTTTCTTTTTATTTTGTCATTCCATTTCATTTTTGAAGTTTTTATTCAATTTTTGACTTTTTTATTTTCTTACTTTTTATATTTTTATTGTATTTTTGTTCATCTTTTATTTTGGTTTATTTTTTTATTTTATCATTGTTGGTTATTTTCTATTGCATTTTTATAATTTTTCTTTAACTTTTTCTCCTTTCAAATTTTTCTTCTTTTTTTTACTTATTTTTTCATGTGCTTTCATATTTTTTTTGTATTCACTTTTTTCTTTGTTTTAAAATATTCTATAAACTTTTTTCTTTTTGTTTTATTTCACAAATTTCCTTTCACTTCTTTTTCCTATCTTTTCTCTTTTTTAATTTTTTTTTCTCACTTTTTATATTGTTTTATTATTAGGCTTATATGTTTTTCAATTTTTTTCCTTTTTTATTTTCTTACTTTTTATATTTTTTGTTGTATTCTTGTTTTTTTTTTTTTTTTGTGCTTTATTTATCTTTTTTCTTTTGCTTTAATTTTTTTTCTTATTTTATTTTTATTTTTTATTTCTTTCTTTTTTTTATAGTTTCATAAATTTTTGTTAAGTTTTCAAATTTTTTATTTTTCTATCTTTTTTTTCTTATTTTATCATTCTCGGTTATTTTTTTATTGCTTTTTTATAATTTTTCATTAACTTTTTCTCCTTTCAAATTTTTCTTCTTTTTTTTTATGTGCTTTCATTTTTTTTTGTTCACTTTTTTCTTTGTTTTAAAATTTTCTATAAATTTTTTTCTTTTTGTTTTATTTCATATTTTTGCCTCTTCATTTTTTTTCTTCTTTTTCTCATTTTTTTCTCAAATTTTATTTTATATATTTTGTATTTTCATTTTGTATTTTTTTCTTGCTTTCTCTTAAATCTTTTTGTTCGCACTTTTTTTTATTTCTTCTTTATAATTTTAAAACCTCAAACTTCTTTTTTTGTGCACATTCTTTTATTTTTATTTATATTTTTTATTAACTTTTATTTTATTTTTCATCTTTTTCCTCTATTTGTTATATATATATATATATTTTGTTTTTTTTGTACATTCTAAACTACAAGTTTTTTCCATTTTGTATTTGAAATTTTTATTCATTTTGTCTTTTTATATTTTTTTGATTCGTAAATTTTTTATTTTCTTACTTTGTTACTTTTTATTTTTTTCCTTTTTTGGTATTTTATTTAATTTTTTCTTTTATATTAATATTTTCTCTTAATTTATTTTTTCATTTATATTTTAAAAATTTTTTATAAAGTTCAAAATTTTTTATTTTTTCATTTTCCTATTTTTTTGTCTATTTTTTTTCCTATTTTTTGTTCTATTTTATAAATTTTCAATAACTTTTTCCCTTCAAAATTTTCTTTCTTTTTGCCTTTTTTTCATATGCTTTTGTTTTTATTTGTTTTAATTCTTTCATTGTTTTAAAATTATTTATATTTCTTAAGCTTTTTTTATTCCAAATCTTTTCTTTTCATTTTTATTCTTTTCTTACTTTTCTTTTTTTTTTTTTTTTCACAAATTTCCTTTCACTTCTTATTTGTGTTTTTAAATTCTCATACTTTTTTTTTTTTTGCACTTTCTCTTTTGGTTTTCATTTTTATTTTGAATTAACTTTTCTCTTTTTTAATTTTTTGCCTTTGACTTTTTATATTGTTTTCTCATTATGTCTTATATGTTTTTCAATTTTTTGTATTTTTTGAACTTTTCTTTTTATTTTGTCATTCCATTTCATTTTTGAAGTTTTTATTCAATTTTTGACTTTTTTATTTTCTTACTTTTTATATTTTTATTGTATTTTTGTTCATCTTTTATTTTGGTTTATTTTTTTATTTTATCATTGTTGGTTATTTTCTATTGCATTTTTATAATTTTTCTTTAACTTTTTCTCCTTTCAAATTTTTCTTCTTTTTTTTACTTATTTTTTCATGTGCTTTCATATTTTTTTTGTATTCACTTTTTTCTTTGTTTTAAAATATTCTATAAACTTTTTTCTTTTTGTTTTATTTCACAAATTTCCTTTCACTTCTTTTTCCTATCTTTTCTCTTTTTTAATTTTTTTTTCTCACTTTTTATATTGTTTTATTATTAGGCTTATATGTTTTTCAATTTTTTTCCTTTTTTATTTTCTTACTTTTTATATTTTTTGTTGTATTCTTGTTTTTTTTTTTTTTTTGTGCTTTATTTATCTTTTTTCTTTTGCTTTAATTTTTTTTCTTATTTTATTTTTATTTTTTATTTCTTTCTTTTTTTTATAGTTTCATAAATTTTTGTTAAGTTTTCAAATTTTTTATTTTTCTATCTTTTTTTTCTTATTTTATCATTCTCGGTTATTTTTTTATTGCTTTTTTATAATTTTTCATTAACTTTTTCTCCTTTCAAATTTTTCTTCTTTTTTTTTATGTGCTTTCATTTTTTTTTGTTCACTTTTTTCTTTGTTTTAAAATTTTCTATAAATTTTTTTCTTTTTGTTTTATTTCATATTTTTGCCTCTTCATTTTTTTTCTTCTTTTTCTCATTTTTTTCTCAAATTTTATTTTATATATTTTGTATTTTCATTTTGTATTTTTTTCTTGCTTTCTCTTAAATCTTTTTGTTCGCACTTTTTTTTATTTCTTCTTTATAATTTTAAAACCTCAAACTTCTTTTTTTGTGCACATTCTTTTATTTTTATTTATATTTTTTATTAACTTTTATTTTATTTTTCATCTTTTTCCTCTATTTGTTATATATATATATATATTTTGTTTTTTTTGTACATTCTAAACTACAAGTTTTTTCCATTTTGTATTTGAAATTTTTATTCATTTTGTCTTTTTATATTTTTTTGATTCGTAAATTTTTTATTTTCTTACTTTGTTACTTTTTATTTTTTTCCTTTTTTGGTATTTTATTTAATTTTTTCTTTTATATTAATATTTTCTCTTAATTTATTTTTTCATTTATATTTTAAAAATTTTTTATAAAGTTCAAAATTTTTTATTTTTTCATTTTCCTATTTTTTTGTCTATTTTTTTTCCTATTTTTTGTTCTATTTTATAAATTTTCAATAACTTTTTCCCTTCAAAATTTTCTTTCTTTTTGCCTTTTTTTCATATGCTTTTGTTTTTATTTGTTTTAATTCTTTCATTGTTTTAAAATTATTTATATTTCTTAAGCTTTTTTTATTCCAAATCTTTTCTTTTCATTTTTATTCTTTTCTTACTTTTCTTTTTTTTTTTTTTTTCACAAATTTCCTTTCACTTCTTATTTGTGTTTTTAAATTCTCATACTTTTTTTTTTTTTGCACTTTCTCTTTTGGTTTTCATTTTTATTTTGAATTAACTTTTCTCTTTTTTAATTTTTTGCCTTTGACTTTTTATATTGTTTTCTCATTATGTCTTATATGTTTTTCAATTTTTTGTATTTTTTGAACTTTTCTTTTTATTTTGTCATTCCATTTCATTTTTGAAGTTTTTATTCAATTTTTGACTTTTTTATTTTCTTACTTTTTATATTTTTATTGTATTTTTGTTCATCTTTTATTTTGGTTTATTTTTTTATTTTATCATTGTTGGTTATTTTCTATTGCATTTTTATAATTTTTCTTTAACTTTTTCTCCTTTCAAATTTTTCTTCTTTTTTTTACTTATTTTTTCATGTGCTTTCATATTTTTTTTGTATTCACTTTTTTCTTTGTTTTAAAATATTCTATAAACTTTTTTCTTTTTGTTTTATTTCACAAATTTCCTTTCACTTCTTTTTCCTATCTTTTCTCTTTTTTAATTTTTTTTTCTCACTTTTTATATTGTTTTATTATTAGGCTTATATGTTTTTCAATTTTTTTCCTTTTTTATTTTCTTACTTTTTATATTTTTTGTTGTATTCTTGTTTTTTTTTTTTTTTTGTGCTTTATTTATCTTTTTTCTTTTGCTTTAATTTTTTTTCTTATTTTATTTTTATTTTTTATTTCTTTCTTTTTTTTATAGTTTCATAAATTTTTGTTAAGTTTTCAAATTTTTTATTTTTCTATCTTTTTTTTCTTATTTTATCATTCTCGGTTATTTTTTTATTGCTTTTTTATAATTTTTCATTAACTTTTTCTCCTTTCAAATTTTTCTTCTTTTTTTTTATGTGCTTTCATTTTTTTTTGTTCACTTTTTTCTTTGTTTTAAAATTTTCTATAAATTTTTTTCTTTTTGTTTTATTTCATATTTTTGCCTCTTCATTTTTTTTCTTCTTTTTCTCATTTTTTTCTCAAATTTTATTTTATATATTTTGTATTTTCATTTTGTATTTTTTTCTTGCTTTCTCTTAAATCTTTTTGTTCGCACTTTTTTTTATTTCTTCTTTATAATTTTAAAACCTCAAACTTCTTTTTTTGTGCACATTCTTTTATTTTTATTTATATTTTTTATTAACTTTTATTTTATTTTTCATCTTTTTCCTCTATTTGTTATATATATATATATATTTTGTTTTTTTTGTACATTCTAAACTACAAGTTTTTTCCATTTTGTATTTGAAATTTTTATTCATTTTGTCTTTTTATATTTTTTTGATTCGTAAATTTTTTATTTTCTTACTTTGTTACTTTTTATTTTTTTCCTTTTTTGGTATTTTATTTAATTTTTTCTTTTATATTAATATTTTCTCTTAATTTATTTTTTCATTTATATTTTAAAAATTTTTTATAAAGTTCAAAATTTTTTATTTTTTCATTTTCCTATTTTTTTGTCTATTTTTTTTCCTATTTTTTGTTCTATTTTATAAATTTTCAATAACTTTTTCCCTTCAAAATTTTCTTTCTTTTTGCCTTTTTTTCATATGCTTTTGTTTTTATTTGTTTTAATTCTTTCATTGTTTTAAAATTATTTATATTTCTTAAGCTTTTTTTATTCCAAATCTTTTCTTTTCATTTTTATTCTTTTCTTACTTTTCTTTTTTTTTTTTTTTTCACAAATTTCCTTTCACTTCTTATTTGTGTTTTTAAATTCTCATACTTTTTTTTTTTTTGCACTTTCTCTTTTGGTTTTCATTTTTATTTTGAATTAACTTTTCTCTTTTTTAATTTTTTGCCTTTGACTTTTTATATTGTTTTCTCATTATGTCTTATATGTTTTTCAATTTTTTGTATTTTTTGAACTTTTCTTTTTATTTTGTCATTCCATTTCATTTTTGAAGTTTTTATTCAATTTTTGACTTTTTTATTTTCTTACTTTTTATATTTTTATTGTATTTTTGTTCATCTTTTATTTTGGTTTATTTTTTTATTTTATCATTGTTGGTTATTTTCTATTGCATTTTTATAATTTTTCTTTAACTTTTTCTCCTTTCAAATTTTTCTTCTTTTTTTTACTTATTTTTTCATGTGCTTTCATATTTTTTTTGTATTCACTTTTTTCTTTGTTTTAAAATATTCTATAAACTTTTTTCTTTTTGTTTTATTTCACAAATTTCCTTTCACTTCTTTTTCCTATCTTTTCTCTTTTTTAATTTTTTTTTCTCACTTTTTATATTGTTTTATTATTAGGCTTATATGTTTTTCAATTTTTTTCCTTTTTTATTTTCTTACTTTTTATATTTTTTGTTGTATTCTTGTTTTTTTTTTTTTTTTGTGCTTTATTTATCTTTTTTCTTTTGCTTTAATTTTTTTTCTTATTTTATTTTTATTTTTTATTTCTTTCTTTTTTTTATAGTTTCATAAATTTTTGTTAAGTTTTCAAATTTTTTATTTTTCTATCTTTTTTTTCTTATTTTATCATTCTCGGTTATTTTTTTATTGCTTTTTTATAATTTTTCATTAACTTTTTCTCCTTTCAAATTTTTCTTCTTTTTTTTTATGTGCTTTCATTTTTTTTTGTTCACTTTTTTCTTTGTTTTAAAATTTTCTATAAATTTTTTTCTTTTTGTTTTATTTCATATTTTTGCCTCTTCATTTTTTTTCTTCTTTTTCTCATTTTTTTCTCAAATTTTATTTTATATATTTTGTATTTTCATTTTGTATTTTTTTCTTGCTTTCTCTTAAATCTTTTTGTTCGCACTTTTTTTTATTTCTTCTTTATAATTTTAAAACCTCAAACTTCTTTTTTTGTGCACATTCTTTTATTTTTATTTATATTTTTTATTAACTTTTATTTTATTTTTCATCTTTTTCCTCTATTTGTTATATATATATATATATTTTGTTTTTTTTGTACATTCTAAACTACAAGTTTTTTCCATTTTGTATTTGAAATTTTTATTCATTTTGTCTTTTTATATTTTTTTGATTCGTAAATTTTTTATTTTCTTACTTTGTTACTTTTTATTTTTTTCCTTTTTTGGTATTTTATTTAATTTTTTCTTTTATATTAATATTTTCTCTTAATTTATTTTTTCATTTATATTTTAAAAATTTTTTATAAAGTTCAAAATTTTTTATTTTTTCATTTTCCTATTTTTTTGTCTATTTTTTTTCCTATTTTTTGTTCTATTTTATAAATTTTCAATAACTTTTTCCCTTCAAAATTTTCTTTCTTTTTGCCTTTTTTTCATATGCTTTTGTTTTTATTTGTTTTAATTCTTTCATTGTTTTAAAATTATTTATATTTCTTAAGCTTTTTTTATTCCAAATCTTTTCTTTTCATTTTTATTCTTTTCTTACTTTTCTTTTTTTTTTTTTTTTCACAAATTTCCTTTCACTTCTTATTTGTGTTTTTAAATTCTCATACTTTTTTTTTTTTTGCACTTTCTCTTTTGGTTTTCATTTTTATTTTGAATTAACTTTTCTCTTTTTTAATTTTTTGCCTTTGACTTTTTATATTGTTTTCTCATTATGTCTTATATGTTTTTCAATTTTTTGTATTTTTTGAACTTTTCTTTTTATTTTGTCATTCCATTTCATTTTTGAAGTTTTTATTCAATTTTTGACTTTTTTATTTTCTTACTTTTTATATTTTTATTGTATTTTTGTTCATCTTTTATTTTGGTTTATTTTTTTATTTTATCATTGTTGGTTATTTTCTATTGCATTTTTATAATTTTTCTTTAACTTTTTCTCCTTTCAAATTTTTCTTCTTTTTTTTACTTATTTTTTCATGTGCTTTCATATTTTTTTTGTATTCACTTTTTTCTTTGTTTTAAAATATTCTATAAACTTTTTTCTTTTTGTTTTATTTCACAAATTTCCTTTCACTTCTTTTTCCTATCTTTTCTCTTTTTTAATTTTTTTTTCTCACTTTTTATATTGTTTTATTATTAGGCTTATATGTTTTTCAATTTTTTTCCTTTTTTATTTTCTTACTTTTTATATTTTTTGTTGTATTCTTGTTTTTTTTTTTTTTTTGTGCTTTATTTATCTTTTTTCTTTTGCTTTAATTTTTTTTCTTATTTTATTTTTATTTTTTATTTCTTTCTTTTTTTTATAGTTTCATAAATTTTTGTTAAGTTTTCAAATTTTTTATTTTTCTATCTTTTTTTTCTTATTTTATCATTCTCGGTTATTTTTTTATTGCTTTTTTATAATTTTTCATTAACTTTTTCTCCTTTCAAATTTTTCTTCTTTTTTTTTATGTGCTTTCATTTTTTTTTGTTCACTTTTTTCTTTGTTTTAAAATTTTCTATAAATTTTTTTCTTTTTGTTTTATTTCATATTTTTGCCTCTTCATTTTTTTTCTTCTTTTTCTCATTTTTTTCTCAAATTTTATTTTATATATTTTGTATTTTCATTTTGTATTTTTTTCTTGCTTTCTCTTAAATCTTTTTGTTCGCACTTTTTTTTATTTCTTCTTTATAATTTTAAAACCTCAAACTTCTTTTTTTGTGCACATTCTTTTATTTTTATTTATATTTTTTATTAACTTTTATTTTATTTTTCATCTTTTTCCTCTATTTGTTATATATATATATATATTTTGTTTTTTTTGTACATTCTAAACTACAAGTTTTTTCCATTTTGTATTTGAAATTTTTATTCATTTTGTCTTTTTATATTTTTTTGATTCGTAAATTTTTTATTTTCTTACTTTGTTACTTTTTATTTTTTTCCTTTTTTGGTATTTTATTTAATTTTTTCTTTTATATTAATATTTTCTCTTAATTTATTTTTTCATTTATATTTTAAAAATTTTTTATAAAGTTCAAAATTTTTTATTTTTTCATTTTCCTATTTTTTTGTCTATTTTTTTTCCTATTTTTTGTTCTATTTTATAAATTTTCAATAACTTTTTCCCTTCAAAATTTTCTTTCTTTTTGCCTTTTTTTCATATGCTTTTGTTTTTATTTGTTTTAATTCTTTCATTGTTTTAAAATTATTTATATTTCTTAAGCTTTTTTTATTCCAAATCTTTTCTTTTCATTTTTATTCTTTTCTTACTTTTCTTTTTTTTTTTTTTTCACAAATTTCCTTTCACTTCTTATTTGTGTTTTTAAATTCTCATACTTTTTTTTTTTTTGCACTTTCTCTTTTGGTTTTCATTTTTATTTTGAATTAACTTTTCTCTTTTTTAATTTTTTGCCTTTGACTTTTTATATTGTTTTCTCATTATGTCTTATATGTTTTTCAATTTTTTGTATTTTTTGAACTTTTCTTTTTATTTTGTCATTCCATTTCATTTTTGAAGTTTTTATTCAATTTTTGACTTTTTTATTTTCTTACTTTTTATATTTTTATTGTATTTTTGTTCATCTTTTATTTTGGTTTATTTTTTTATTTTATCATTGTTGGTTATTTTCTATTGCATTTTTATAATTTTTCTTTAACTTTTTCTCCTTTCAAATTTTTCTTCTTTTTTTTACTTATTTTTTCATGTGCTTTCATATTTTTTTTGTATTCACTTTTTTCTTTGTTTTAAAATATTCTATAAACTTTTTTCTTTTTGTTTTATTTCACAAATTTCCTTTCACTTCTTTTTCCTATCTTTTCTCTTTTTTAATTTTTTTTTCTCACTTTTTATATTGTTTTATTATTAGGCTTATATGTTTTTCAATTTTTTTCCTTTTTTATTTTCTTACTTTTTATATTTTTTGTTGTATTCTTGTTTTTTTTTTTTTTTTGTGCTTTATTTATCTTTTTTCTTTTGCTTTAATTTTTTTTCTTATTTTATTTTTATTTTTTATTTCTTTCTTTTTTTTATAGTTTCATAAATTTTTGTTAAGTTTTCAAATTTTTTATTTTTCTATCTTTTTTTTCTTATTTTATCATTCTCGGTTATTTTTTTATTGCTTTTTTATAATTTTTCATTAACTTTTTCTCCTTTCAAATTTTTCTTCTTTTTTTTTATGTGCTTTCATTTTTTTTTGTTCACTTTTTTCTTTGTTTTAAAATTTTCTATAAATTTTTTTCTTTTTGTTTTATTTCATATTTTTGCCTCTTCATTTTTTTTCTTCTTTTTCTCATTTTTTTCTCAAATTTTATTTTATATATTTTGTATTTTCATTTTGTATTTTTTTCTTGCTTTCTCTTAAATCTTTTTGTTCGCACTTTTTTTTATTTCTTCTTTATAATTTTAAAACCTCAAACTTCTTTTTTTGTGCACATTCTTTTATTTTTATTTATATTTTTTATTAACTTTTATTTTATTTTTCATCTTTTTCCTCTATTTGTTATATATATATATATATTTTGTTTTTTTTGTACATTCTAAACTACAAGTTTTTTCCATTTTGTATTTGAAATTTTTATTCATTTTGTCTTTTTATATTTTTTTGATTCGTAAATTTTTTATTTTCTTACTTTGTTACTTTTTATTTTTTTCCTTTTTTGGTATTTTATTTAATTTTTTCTTTTATATTAATATTTTCTCTTAATTTATTTTTTCATTTATATTTTAAAAATTTTTTATAAAGTTCAAAATTTTTTATTTTTTCATTTTCCTATTTTTTTGTCTATTTTTTTTCCTATTTTTTGTTCTATTTTATAAATTTTCAATAACTTTTTCCCTTCAAAATTTTCTTTCTTTTTGCCTTTTTTTCATATGCTTTTGTTTTTATTTGTTTTAATTCTTTCATTGTTTTAAAATTATTTATATTTCTTAAGCTTTTTTTATTCCAAATCTTTTCTTTTCATTTTTATTCTTTTCTTACTTTTCTTTTTTTTTTTTTTTTCACAAATTTCCTTTCACTTCTTATTTGTGTTTTTAAATTCTCATACTTTTTTTTTTTTTGCACTTTCTCTTTTGGTTTTCATTTTTATTTTGAATTAACTTTTCTCTTTTTTAATTTTTTGCCTTTGACTTTTTATATTGTTTTCTCATTATGTCTTATATGTTTTTCAATTTTTTGTATTTTTTGAACTTTTCTTTTTATTTTGTCATTCCATTTCATTTTTGAAGTTTTTATTCAATTTTTGACTTTTTTATTTTCTTACTTTTTATATTTTTATTGTATTTTTGTTCATCTTTTATTTTGGTTTATTTTTTTATTTTATCATTGTTGGTTATTTTCTATTGCATTTTTATAATTTTTCTTTAACTTTTTCTCCTTTCAAATTTTTCTTCTTTTTTTTACTTATTTTTTCATGTGCTTTCATATTTTTTTTGTATTCACTTTTTTCTTTGTTTTAAAATATTCTATAAACTTTTTTCTTTTTGTTTTATTTCACAAATTTCCTTTCACTTCTTTTTCCTATCTTTTCTCTTTTTTAATTTTTTTTTCTCACTTTTTATATTGTTTTATTATTAGGCTTATATGTTTTTCAATTTTTTTCCTTTTTTATTTTCTTACTTTTTATATTTTTTGTTGTATTCTTGTTTTTTTTTTTTTTTTGTGCTTTATTTATCTTTTTTCTTTTGCTTTAATTTTTTTTCTTATTTTATTTTTATTTTTTATTTCTTTCTTTTTTTTATAGTTTCATAAATTTTTGTTAAGTTTTCAAATTTTTTATTTTTCTATCTTTTTTTTCTTATTTTATCATTCTCGGTTATTTTTTTATTGCTTTTTTATAATTTTTCATTAACTTTTTCTCCTTTCAAATTTTTCTTCTTTTTTTTTATGTGCTTTCATTTTTTTTTGTTCACTTTTTTCTTTGTTTTAAAATTTTCTATAAATTTTTTTCTTTTTGTTTTATTTCATATTTTTGCCTCTTCATTTTTTTTCTTCTTTTTCTCATTTTTTTCTCAAATTTTATTTTATATATTTTGTATTTTCATTTTGTATTTTTTTCTTGCTTTCTCTTAAATCTTTTTGTTCGCACTTTTTTTTATTTCTTCTTTATAATTTTAAAACCTCAAACTTCTTTTTTTGTGCACATTCTTTTATTTTTATTTATATTTTTTATTAACTTTTATTTTATTTTTCATCTTTTTCCTCTATTTGTTATATATATATATATATTTTGTTTTTTTTGTACATTCTAAACTACAAGTTTTTTCCATTTTGTATTTGAAATTTTTATTCATTTTGTCTTTTTATATTTTTTTGATTCGTAAATTTTTTATTTTCTTACTTTGTTACTTTTTATTTTTTTCCTTTTTTGGTATTTTATTTAATTTTTTCTTTTATATTAATATTTTCTCTTAATTTATTTTTTCATTTATATTTTAAAAATTTTTTATAAAGTTCAAAATTTTTTATTTTTTCATTTTCCTATTTTTTTGTCTATTTTTTTTCCTATTTTTTGTTCTATTTTATAAATTTTCAATAACTTTTTCCCTTCAAAATTTTCTTTCTTTTTGCCTTTTTTTCATATGCTTTTGTTTTTATTTGTTTTAATTCTTTCATTGTTTTAAAATTATTTATATTTCTTAAGCTTTTTTTATTCCAAATCTTTTCTTTTCATTTTTATTCTTTTCTTACTTTTCTTTTTTTTTTTTTTTTCACAAATTTCCTTTCACTTCTTATTTGTGTTTTTAAATTCTCATACTTTTTTTTTTTTTGCACTTTCTCTTTTGGTTTTCATTTTTATTTTGAATTAACTTTTCTCTTTTTTAATTTTTTGCCTTTGACTTTTTATATTGTTTTCTCATTATGTCTTATATGTTTTTCAATTTTTTGTATTTTTTGAACTTTTCTTTTTATTTTGTCATTCCATTTCATTTTTGAAGTTTTTATTCAATTTTTGACTTTTTTATTTTCTTACTTTTTATATTTTTATTGTATTTTTGTTCATCTTTTATTTTGGTTTATTTTTTTATTTTATCATTGTTGGTTATTTTCTATTGCATTTTTATAATTTTTCTTTAACTTTTTCTCCTTTCAAATTTTTCTTCTTTTTTTTACTTATTTTTTCATGTGCTTTCATATTTTTTTTGTATTCACTTTTTTCTTTGTTTTAAAATATTCTATAAACTTTTTTCTTTTTGTTTTATTTCACAAATTTCCTTTCACTTCTTTTTCCTATCTTTTCTCTTTTTTAATTTTTTTTTCTCACTTTTTATATTGTTTTATTATTAGGCTTATATGTTTTTCAATTTTTTTCCTTTTTTATTTTCTTACTTTTTATATTTTTTGTTGTATTCTTGTTTTTTTTTTTTTTTTGTGCTTTATTTATCTTTTTTCTTTTGCTTTAATTTTTTTTCTTATTTTATTTTTATTTTTTATTTCTTTCTTTTTTTTATAGTTTCATAAATTTTTGTTAAGTTTTCAAATTTTTTATTTTTCTATCTTTTTTTTCTTATTTTATCATTCTCGGTTATTTTTTTATTGCTTTTTTATAATTTTTCATTAACTTTTTCTCCTTTCAAATTTTTCTTCTTTTTTTTTATGTGCTTTCATTTTTTTTTGTTCACTTTTTTCTTTGTTTTAAAATTTTCTATAAATTTTTTTCTTTTTGTTTTATTTCATATTTTTGCCTCTTCATTTTTTTTCTTCTTTTTCTCATTTTTTTCTCAAATTTTATTTTATATATTTTGTATTTTCATTTTGTATTTTTTTCTTGCTTTCTCTTAAATCTTTTTGTTCGCACTTTTTTTTATTTCTTCTTTATAATTTTAAAACCTCAAACTTCTTTTTTTGTGCACATTCTTTTATTTTTATTTATATTTTTTATTAACTTTTATTTTATTTTTCATCTTTTTCCTCTATTTGTTATATATATATATATATTTTGTTTTTTTTGTACATTCTAAACTACAAGTTTTTTCCATTTTGTATTTGAAATTTTTATTCATTTTGTCTTTTTATATTTTTTTGATTCGTAAATTTTTTATTTTCTTACTTTGTTACTTTTTATTTTTTTCCTTTTTTGGTATTTTATTTAATTTTTTCTTTTATATTAATATTTTCTCTTAATTTATTTTTTCATTTATATTTTAAAAATTTTTTATAAAGTTCAAAATTTTTTATTTTTTCATTTTCCTATTTTTTTGTCTATTTTTTTTCCTATTTTTTGTTCTATTTTATAAATTTTCAATAACTTTTTCCCTTCAAAATTTTCTTTCTTTTTGCCTTTTTTTCATATGCTTTTGTTTTTATTTGTTTTAATTCTTTCATTGTTTTAAAATTATTTATATTTCTTAAGCTTTTTTTATTCCAAATCTTTTCTTTTCATTTTTATTCTTTTCTTACTTTTCTTTTTTTTTTTTTTTTCACAAATTTCCTTTCACTTCTTATTTGTGTTTTTAAATTCTCATACTTTTTTTTTTTTTGCACTTTCTCTTTTGGTTTTCATTTTTATTTTGAATTAACTTTTCTCTTTTTTAATTTTTTGCCTTTGACTTTTTATATTGTTTTCTCATTATGTCTTATATGTTTTTCAATTTTTTGTATTTTTTGAACTTTTCTTTTTATTTTGTCATTCCATTTCATTTTTGAAGTTTTTATTCAATTTTTGACTTTTTTATTTTCTTACTTTTTATATTTTTATTGTATTTTTGTTCATCTTTTATTTTGGTTTATTTTTTTATTTTATCATTGTTGGTTATTTTCTATTGCATTTTTATAATTTTTCTTTAACTTTTTCTCCTTTCAAATTTTTCTTCTTTTTTTTACTTATTTTTTCATGTGCTTTCATATTTTTTTTGTATTCACTTTTTTCTTTGTTTTAAAATATTCTATAAACTTTTTTCTTTTTGTTTTATTTCACAAATTTCCTTTCACTTCTTTTTCCTATCTTTTCTCTTTTTTAATTTTTTTTTCTCACTTTTTATATTGTTTTATTATTAGGCTTATATGTTTTTCAATTTTTTTCCTTTTTTATTTTCTTACTTTTTATATTTTTTGTTGTATTCTTGTTTTTTTTTTTTTTTTGTGCTTTATTTATCTTTTTTCTTTTGCTTTAATTTTTTTTCTTATTTTATTTTTATTTTTTATTTCTTTCTTTTTTTTATAGTTTCATAAATTTTTGTTAAGTTTTCAAATTTTTTATTTTTCTATCTTTTTTTTCTTATTTTATCATTCTCGGTTATTTTTTTATTGCTTTTTTATAATTTTTCATTAACTTTTTCTCCTTTCAAATTTTTCTTCTTTTTTTTTATGTGCTTTCATTTTTTTTTGTTCACTTTTTTCTTTGTTTTAAAATTTTCTATAAATTTTTTTCTTTTTGTTTTATTTCATATTTTTGCCTCTTCATTTTTTTTCTTCTTTTTCTCATTTTTTTCTCAAATTTTATTTTATATATTTTGTATTTTCATTTTGTATTTTTTTCTTGCTTTCTCTTAAATCTTTTTGTTCGCACTTTTTTTTATTTCTTCTTTATAATTTTAAAACCTCAAACTTCTTTTTTTGTGCACATTCTTTTATTTTTATTTATATTTTTTATTAACTTTTATTTTATTTTTCATCTTTTTCCTCTATTTGTTATATATATATATATATTTTGTTTTTTTTGTACATTCTAAACTACAAGTTTTTTCCATTTTGTATTTGAAATTTTTATTCATTTTGTCTTTTTATATTTTTTTGATTCGTAAATTTTTTATTTTCTTACTTTGTTACTTTTTATTTTTTTCCTTTTTTGGTATTTTATTTAATTTTTTCTTTTATATTAATATTTTCTCTTAATTTATTTTTTCATTTATATTTTAAAAATTTTTTATAAAGTTCAAAATTTTTTATTTTTTCATTTTCCTATTTTTTTGTCTATTTTTTTTCCTATTTTTTGTTCTATTTTATAAATTTTCAATAACTTTTTCCCTTCAAAATTTTCTTTCTTTTTGCCTTTTTTTCATATGCTTTTGTTTTTATTTGTTTTAATTCTTTCATTGTTTTAAAATTATTTATATTTCTTAAGCTTTTTTTATTCCAAATCTTTTCTTTTCATTTTTATTCTTTTCTTACTTTTCTTTTTTTTTTTTTTTCACAAATTTCCTTTCACTTCTTATTTGTGTTTTTAAATTCTCATACTTTTTTTTTTTTTGCACTTTCTCTTTTGGTTTTCATTTTTATTTTGAATTAACTTTTCTCTTTTTTAATTTTTTGCCTTTGACTTTTTATATTGTTTTCTCATTATGTCTTATATGTTTTTCAATTTTTTGTATTTTTTGAACTTTTCTTTTTATTTTGTCATTCCATTTCATTTTTGAAGTTTTTATTCAATTTTTGACTTTTTTATTTTCTTACTTTTTATATTTTTATTGTATTTTTGTTCATCTTTTATTTTGGTTTATTTTTTTATTTTATCATTGTTGGTTATTTTCTATTGCATTTTTATAATTTTTCTTTAACTTTTTCTCCTTTCAAATTTTTCTTCTTTTTTTTACTTATTTTTTCATGTGCTTTCATATTTTTTTTGTATTCACTTTTTTCTTTGTTTTAAAATATTCTATAAACTTTTTTCTTTTTGTTTTATTTCACAAATTTCCTTTCACTTCTTTTTCCTATCTTTTCTCTTTTTTAATTTTTTTTTCTCACTTTTTATATTGTTTTATTATTAGGCTTATATGTTTTTCAATTTTTTTCCTTTTTTATTTTCTTACTTTTTATATTTTTTGTTGTATTCTTGTTTTTTTTTTTTTTTGTGCTTTATTTATCTTTTTTCTTTTGCTTTAATTTTTTTTCTTATTTTATTTTTATTTTTTATTTCTTTCTTTTTTTTATAGTTTCATAAATTTTTGTTAAGTTTTCAAATTTTTTATTTTTCTATCTTTTTTTTCTTATTTTATCATTCTCGGTTATTTTTTTATTGCTTTTTTATAATTTTTCATTAACTTTTTCTCCTTTCAAATTTTTCTTCTTTTTTTTTATGTGCTTTCATTTTTTTTTGTTCACTTTTTTCTTTGTTTTAAAATTTTCTATAAATTTTTTTCTTTTTGTTTTATTTCATATTTTTGCCTCTTCATTTTTTTTCTTCTTTTTCTCATTTTTTTCTCAAATTTTATTTTATATATTTTGTATTTTCATTTTGTATTTTTTTCTTGCTTTCTCTTAAATCTTTTTGTTCGCACTTTTTTTTATTTCTTCTTTATAATTTTAAAACCTCAAACTTCTTTTTTTGTGCACATTCTTTTATTTTTATTTATATTTTTTATTAACTTTTATTTTATTTTTCATCTTTTTCCTCTATTTGTTATATATATATATATATTTTGTTTTTTTTGTACATTCTAAACTACAAGTTTTTTCCATTTTGTATTTGAAATTTTTATTCATTTTGTCTTTTTATATTTTTTTGATTCGTAAATTTTTTATTTTCTTACTTTGTTACTTTTTATTTTTTTCCTTTTTTGGTATTTTATTTAATTTTTTCTTTTATATTAATATTTTCTCTTAATTTATTTTTTCATTTATATTTTAAAAATTTTTTATAAAGTTCAAAATTTTTTATTTTTTCATTTTCCTATTTTTTTGTCTATTTTTTTTCCTATTTTTTGTTCTATTTTATAAATTTTCAATAACTTTTTCCCTTCAAAATTTTCTTTCTTTTTGCCTTTTTTTCATATGCTTTTGTTTTTATTTGTTTTAATTCTTTCATTGTTTTAAAATTATTTATATTTCTTAAGCTTTTTTTATTCCAAATCTTTTCTTTTCATTTTTATTCTTTTCTTACTTTTCTTTTTTTTTTTTCACAAATTTCCTTTCACTTCTTATTTGCGTTTTTAAATTCTCATACTTTTTTTTTTTTTTGCACTTTCTCTTTTGGTTTTCATTTTTATTTTGAATTAACTTTTCTCTTTTTTAATTTTTTGCCTTTGACTTTTTATATTGTTTTCTCATTATGTCTTATATGTTTTTCAATTTTTTGTATTTTTTGAACTTTTTTTTTTATTTTGTCATTCCATTTCATTTTTGAAGTTTTTATTCAATTTTTGTCTTTTTTATTTTCTTACTTTTTATATTTTTATCGTATTTTTGTTCATCTTTTATTTTGGTTTATTTTTTTATTTTATCATTGTTGGTTATTTTCTATTGCATTTTTATAATTTTTCTTTAACTTTTTCTCCTTTCAAATTTTTCTTCTTTTTTTTACTTATTTTTTCATGTGCTTTCATATTTTTTTTGTTTTCACTATTTTCTTTGTTTTAAAATATTCTATAAACTTTTTTCTTTTTGTTTTATTTCATAATTTTGACTCTTCATTTTTTATTTTTTTCTTGTTTTAACTTTTTTTTTTTGCACTTCCTTGTCTTGTTTTTATTTTTATTTTGTATTAACTTTTTCCCTTTCTTAATTTTTTTGTCTTTGATTTTTTTTATTTTTTTCTTATTACTTTTTTGCTTATGTTTTCTAAATTAATTTTTTCTATTTTGTAATCCCTTTTCATTTTTTATCTCCTTTTAATTTTTTATCTTTCATTTTTTATACCTTTATTTCTTATTGTTTGTTATATTTTTTTTATTTTTTGTTCGTATTTTATAAACTAATTTTTTTTTACAATTTTAAAACCTCTAACTTCTTTTTTTGTGCACTTCCTTTTGTCTTTATTCCTTTTTTTGTTAACTTTTATTTTATTTTTTATCTTTGATTTTTTATATCTTTTTCTTGTATTTGTTTTTTTTTTTCTTTAAACTAAATGTTTTTTCTGTTTTATATTTCAAATTTCTATTCATTTTGTCTTTTTATATTTTTTTGATTTGCTAACTTTATATTTTCTTACTTTTTTATTTTTTTTCCATTTTTGGTATTTTATTTTATTTTTTCTTTTATATTACTATTTTTTATTTATATTTTTAAAAAATTTTATAAAATTTAAAATTTTTATTTTTTGAATCTTTTTTCTTTTTTCATTTTCATTTTTTTTGTTCTATGTTGTAATTTTTCAATAACTTTTTCCCTTCAAAATTTTCTTTCTTTTTGCTTTTTTTTTTTTTTTTCATCTGCTTTCAGTGTTGCTTGTTTTAAAACTTTTTATATTTCTTTTTTCCTTTTTTATTCCAAATCTTTTGTCTTTTCATTTTTATTCTTTTCTTGCTTTTCTTATTTTTTTCACAAATTTCCTTTCATTTCTTATTTGCATCTTTAAATTATTAGACTTTTTTTGTGCACTTTCTTTTGTTTTTATTTTATTTTTTATCTTTGATTTTTATATCTTTTTCCTATATTTGTTATATTTTTTTTGTTTTTCTTTGTATATTCTGAACTAAAAGTTTTTTCTATTTTGTATTTGAAATTTTTATTCATTTTCTCTTTTATATTTTTTTATTCGCTAATTTTTTAATATCTTACTTTTTTATTTTTTGCTTTTTTGGTATTTTATTGAATTTTTTCTTCTATATTAATATTTTATCTTAATTTATTTTTCCATTTACTTTTATTTATATTTTAAAAATTTTTTATAAAGTTCAAATTTTTTTTTATTTTTTTATTTTCTTTTTTTTCGCTATTTTTGTTCTACTTTGTAATTTTTTAATAACTTTTTCCCTTCAAAATTTTCCTTCTTTTTGCTTTTTTTCATATGCTTTCATTTTTACTTGTTTTAATTTTTTCATTATTTTAAAAATTTTTATTTTTTTCTTTTTTATTCCAAATCTTTTGTCTTTTCATTTTTATTCTTTTCTTGCTTTTCTTATTTTTTTTTCACAAATTTCCTTTCATTTCTTATTTGCGTTTTTAAATTCTCGTACTTTTTTTATTTTGCATTAACTTTTCTCTTTTTTAATTTTTTTTTCTCACTTTTTATATTGTTTTATTATTAGGCTTATATGTTTTTCAATTTTTTTCCTTTTTTATTTTCTTACTTTTTATATTTTTTGTTGTATTCTTGTTTTTTTTTCTTTTTTTGTGCTTTATTTATCTTTTTTCTTTTGCTTTAATTTTTTTTCTTATTTTATTTTTATTTTTTATTTCTTTCTTTTTTTTATAGTTTCATAAATTTTTGTTAAGTTTTCAAATTTTTTATTTTTCTATCTTTTTTTCTTATTTTATCATTCTCGGTTATTTTTTATTGCATTTTTATAATTTTTCATTAACTTTTTCTCCTTTCAAATTTTTCTTCTTTTTTTTTATGTGCTTTCATTTTTTTTTTGTTCACTTTTTTCTTTGTTTTAAAATTTTCTATAAATTGTTTTCTTTTTGTTTTATTTCATATTTTTGCCTCTTCATTTTTTATTTTTTTCTTCTTTTCCTCATTTTTTTCTCAAATTTTATTTTATATATTTTGTATTTTCATTTTTTATTTTTTTCTTGCTTTCTCTTAAATCTTTTTGTTCGCACTTTTTTTATTTCTTCTTTATAATTTTAAAACCTCAAACTTCTTTTTTTGTGCACATTCTTTTATTTTTATTTATATTTTTTATTAACTTTTATTTTATTTTTCATCTTTTTCCTCTATTTGTTATATATATATATATATATTTTTTTTTTTTGTTTTCTTTGTGCATTCTAAACTAAAAGTTTTTTCCATTTTGTATTTGAAATTTTTATTCATTTTGTCTTTTTATATTTTTTTGATTCGTAAATTTTTTATTTTCTTACTTTGTTACTTTTTATTTTTTTCCTTTTTTGGTATTTTATTTTATTTTTTCTTTTATATTAATATTTTCTCTTAATTTATTTTTTATTTATATTTTAAAAAATTTTTATAAAGTTCAAAATTTTTTATTTTTTCATTTTCCTATTTTTTTGTCTATTTTTTTTTGCTATTTTTTGTTCTATTTTATAAATTTTCAATAACTTTTTCCCTTCAAAATTTTCTTTCTTTTTGCCTTTTTTTCATATGCTTTTGTTTTTATTTATTTTAATTCTTTCATTGTTTTAAAATTATTTATATTTCTTAAGCTTTTTTTATTCCAAATCTTTTCTTTTCATTTTTATTCTTTTCTTTTTTTTCACAAATTTCCTTTCACTTCTTATTTGCGTTTTTAAATTCTCATACTTTTTTTTTTTTGCACTTTCTCCTTTGGTTTTCATTTTTATTTTGAATTAACTTTTCTCTTTTTTAATTTTTTGCCTTTGACTTTTTATATTGTTTTCTCATTATGTCTTATATGTTTTTCAATTTTTTGTATTTTTTGAACTTTTTTTTTTATTTTGTCTTTTTTATTTTCTTACTTTTTATATTTTTATTGTATTTTTGTTCATCTTTTTATTTTGGTTTATTTTTTTATTTTATCATTGTTGGTTATTTTCTATTGCATTTTTATAATTTTTCTTTAACTTTTTCTCCTTTCAAATTTTTCTTCTTTTTTTTACTTATTTTTTCACGTGCTTTCATATTTTTTTTGTTTTCACTTTTTTCTTTTTGTTTTATTTCATAATTTTGACTCTTCATTTTTTATTTTTTTCTTGTTTTAACTTTTTTTTTTTTTGCACTTCCTTGTCTTGTTTTTATTTTTATTTTGTATTAACTTTTTCCCTTTGTTAATTTTTTTGTCTTTGATTTTTTTTATTTTTTTCTTATTACTTTTTTGCTTATGTTTTCTAAATTAATTTTTTCTATTTTGTAATCCCTTTTCATTTTTTATCTCCTTTTACTTTTTTATCTTTCATTTTTTATACCTTTATTTCTTATTGTTTGTTATATTTTTTTTATTTTTTGTTCGTATTTTATAAACTAATTTTTTTTTTACAATTTTAAAACCTCTAACTTCTTTTTTTGTGCACTTCCTTTTGTTTTTATTCCTTTTTTTGTTAACTTTTATTTTATTTTTTATCTTTGATTTTTTATATCTTTTTCTTGTATTTGTTTTTTTTTTTCTTTAAACTAAAAGTTTTTTCTGTTTTATATTTCAAATTTCTATTCATTTTGTCTTTTTATATTTTTTTGATTTGCTAACTTTTTATTTTCTTACTTTTTTATTTTTTTTCCATTTTTGGTATTTTATTTTATTTTTTCTTTTATATTACTATTTTTTATTTATATTTTTAAAAAATTTTATAAAATTTAAAATAATTATTTTTTGAATCTTTTTTCTTTTTTCATTTTCATTTTTTTTTGTTCTATGTTGTAATTTTTAAATAACTTTTTCCCTTCAAAATTTTCTTTCTTTTTGCTTTTTTTTTTTTTTCATCTGCTTTCAGTGTTGCTTGTTTTAATTTTTTTGTTGTTTTAAAATTTTTTATATTTCTTTTTTCCTTTTTTATTCCAAATCTTTTGTCTTTTCATTTTTATTCTTTTCTTGCTTTTCTTATTTTTTTCACAAATTTCCTTTCATTTCTTATTTGCATCTTTAAATTATTAGACTTTTTTTGTGCACTCTCTTTTGTTTTTATTTTATTTTTTATCTTTGATTTTTATATTTTTTCCTATATTTGTTATATTTTTTTTTTGTTTTTCTTTGTATATTCTGAACTAAAAGTTTTTTCTATTTTGTATTTGAAATTTTTATTCATTTTTCTTTTATATTTTTTTATTCGCTAATTTTTTAATATCTTACTTTTTTATGTTTTGCTTTTTTGGTATTTTATTGAATTTTTTCTTCTATATTAATATTTTATCTTAATTTATTTTTCCATTTATTTTTATTTATATTTTAAAAAAATTTTATAAAGTTCCAAAATTTTTTTATTTATTTTCCCTTTTTTTTTTTGCTATTTTTGTTCTACTTTGTAATTTTTTAATAACTTTTTCCCTTCAAATTTTTCCTTCTTTTTGCTTTTTTTCATATGCTTTCATTTTTACTTGTTTTAATTTTTTCGTTATTTTAAAAATTTTTATTTTTTTCTTTTTTATTCCAAATCTTTTGTCTTTTCATTTTTATTCTTTTCTTGCTTTTCTTATTTTTTTTTCACAAATTTCCTTTCATTTCTTATTTGCGTTTTTAAATTCTCGTACTTTTTTTATTTTGCATTAACTTTTCTCTTTTTTAATTTTTTTTCTCACTTTTTATATTGTTTTATTATTAGGCTTATATGTTTTTCAATTTTTTTCCTTTTTTATTTTCTTACTTTTTATATTTTTTGTTGTATTTTTGTTTTTTTTCTTTTTTTGTGCTTTATTTATCTTTTTTCTTTTGCTTTAATTTTTTTTCTTATTTTATTTTTATTTTTTATTTCTTTCTTTTTTTATAGTTTCATAAATTTTTGTTAAGTTTTCAAATTTTTTATTTTTCTATCTTTTTTTCTTATTTTATCATTCTCGGTTATTTTTTATTGCATTTTTATAATTTTTCATTAACTTTTTCTCCTTTCAAATTTTTCTTCTTTTTTTTTATGTGCTTTCATTTTTTTTTTTGTTCACTTTTTTCTTTGTTTTAAAATTTTCTATAAATTTTTTTCTTTTTGTTTTATTTCATATTTTTGCCTCTTCATTTTTTATTTTTTTCTTCTTTTCCTCATTTTTTTCTCAAATTTTATTTTATATATTTTGTATTTTCATTTTTTATTTTTTTCTTGCTTTCTCTTAAATCTTTTTGTTCGCACTTTTTTTTATTTCTTCTTTATAATTTTAAAACCTCAAACTTCTTTTTTTGTGCACATTCTTTTATTTTTATTTATATTTTTTATTAACTTTTATTTTATTTTTCATCTTTTTCCTCTATTTGTTATATATATATATATATATATATATATTTTGTTTTCTTTGTGCATTCTAAACTAAAAGTTTTTTCCATTTTGTATTTGAAATTTTTATTCATTTTGTCTTTTTATATTTTTTTGATTCGTAAATTTTTTGTTTTCTTACTTTGTTACTTTTTATTTTTTTCCTTTTTTGGTATTTTATTTTATTTTTTCTTTTATATTAATATTTTCTCTTAATTTATTTTTTATTTATATTTTAAAAAATTTTTATAAAGTTCAAAATTTTTTATTTTTTCATTTTCCTATTTTTTTGTCTATTTTTTTTTGCTATTTTTTGTTCTATTTTATAAATTTTCAATAACTTTTTCCCTTCAAAATTTTCTTTCTTTTTGCCTTTTTTTCATATGCTTTTGTTTTTATTTGTTTTAATTCTTTCATTGTTTTAAAATTATTTATATTTCTTAAGCTTTTTTTATTCCAAATCTTTTCTTTTCATTTTTATTCTTTTCTTTTTTTTCACAAATTTCCTTTCACTTCTTATTTGCGTTTTTAAATTCTCATACTTTTTTTTTTTTGCACTTTCTCCTTTGGTTTTCATTTTTATTTTGAATTAACTTTTCTCTTTTTTAATTTTTTGCCTTTGACTTTTTATATTGTTTTCTCATTATGTCTTATATGTTTTTCAATTTTTTGTATTTTTTGAACTTTTTTTTTTATTTTGTCTTTTTTATTTTCTTACTTTTTATATTTTTATTGTATTTTTGTTCATCTTTTTATTTTGGTTTATTTTTTTATTTTATCATTGTTGGTTATTTTCTATTGCATTTTTATAATTTTTCTTTAACTTTTTCTCCTTTCAAATTTTTCTTCTTTTTTTTACTTATTTTTTCACGTGCTTTCATATTTTTTTTGTTTTCACTTTTTTCTTTTTGTTTTATTTCATAATTTTGACTCTTCATTTTTTATTTTTTTCTTGTTTTAACTTTTTTTTTTTTGCACTTCCTTGTCTTGTTTTTATTTTTATTTTGTATTAACTTTTTCCCTTTGTTAATTTTTTTGTCTTTGATTTTTTTTATTTTTTTCTTATTACTTTTTTGCTTATGTTTTCTAAATTAATTTTTTCTATTTTGTAATCCCTTTTCATTTTTTATCTCCTTTTACTTTTTTATCTTTCATTTTTTATACCTTTATTTCTTATTGTTTGTTATATTTTTTTTATTTTTTGTTCGTATTTTATAAACTAATTTTTTTTTTACAATTTTAAAACCTCTAACTTCTTTTTTTGTGCACTTCCTTTTGTTTTTATTCCTTTTTTTGTTAACTTTTATTTTATTTTTTATCTTTGATTTTTTATATCTTTTTCTTGTATTTGTTTTTTTTTTTCTTTAAACTAAAAGTTTTTTCTGTTTTATATTTCAAATTTCTATTCATTTTGTCTTTTTATATTTTTTTGATTTGCTAACTTTTTATTTTCTTACTTTTTTATTTTTTTTCCATTTTTGGTATTTTATTTTATTTTTTCTTTTATATTACTATTTTTTATTTATATTTTTAAAAAATTTTATAAAATTTAAAATAATTATTTTTTGAATCTTTTTTCTTTTTTCATTTTCATTTTTTTTTGTTCTATGTTGTAATTTTTAAATAACTTTTTCCCTTCAAAATTTTCTTTCTTTTTGCTTTTTTTTTTTTTCATCTGCTTTCAGTGTTGCTTGTTTTAATTTTTTTGTTGTTTTAAAATTTTTTATATTTCTTTTTTCCTTTTTTATTCCAAATCTTTTGTCTTTTCATTTTTATTCTTTTCTTGCTTTTCTTATTTTTTTCACAAATTTCCTTTCATTTCTTATTTGCATCTTTAAATTATTAGACTTTTTTTGTGCACTCTCTTTTGTTTTTATTTTATTTTTTATCTTTGATTTTTATATTTTTTCCTATATTTGTTATATTTTTTTTTTGTTTTTCTTTGTATATTCTGAACTAAAAGTTTTTTCTATTTTGTATTTGAAATTTTTATTCATTTTTCTTTTATATTTTTTTATTCGCTAATTTTTTAATATCTTACTTTTTTATGTTTTGCTTTTTTGGTATTTTATTGAATTTTTTCTTCTATATTAATATTTTATCTTAATTTATTTTTCCATTTATTTTTATTTATATTTTAAAAAAATTTTATAAAGTTCCAAAATTTTTTTATTTATTTTCCCTTTTTTTTTTTGCTATTTTTGTTCTACTTTGTAATTTTTTAATAACTTTTTCCCTTCAAATTTTTCCTTCTTTTTGCTTTTTTTCATATGCTTTCATTTTTACTTGTTTTAATTTTTTCGTTATTTTAAAAATTTTTATTTTTTTCTTTTTTATTCCAAATCTTTTGTCTTTTCATTTTTATTCTTTTCTTGCTTTTCTTATTTTTTTTTCACAAATTTCCTTTCATTTCTTATTTGCGTTTTTAAATTCTCGTACTTTTTTTATTTTGCATTAACTTTTCTCTTTTTTAATTTTTTTTCTCACTTTTTATATTGTTTTATTATTAGGCTTATATGTTTTTCAATTTTTTTCCTTTTTTATTTTCTTACTTTTTATATTTTTTGTTGTATTTTTGTTTTTTTTCTTTTTTTGTGCTTTATTTATCTTTTTTCTTTTGCTTTAATTTTTTTTCTTATTTTATTTTTATTTTTTATTTCTTTCTTTTTTTATAGTTTCATAAATTTTTGTTAAGTTTTCAAATTTTTTATTTTTCTATCTTTTTTTCTTATTTTATCATTCTCGGTTATTTTTTATTGCATTTTTATAATTTTTCATTAACTTTTTCTCCTTTCAAATTTTTCTTCTTTTTTTTTATGTGCTTTCATTTTTTTTTTTGTTCACTTTTTTCTTTGTTTTAAAATTTTCTATAAATTTTTTTCTTTTTGTTTTATTTCATATTTTTGCCTCTTCATTTTTTATTTTTTTCTTCTTTTCCTCATTTTTTTCTCAAATTTTATTTTATATATTTTGTATTTTCATTTTTTATTTTTTTCTTGCTTTCTCTTAAATCTTTTTGTTCGCACTTTTTTTTATTTCTTCTTTATAATTTTAAAACCTCAAACTTCTTTTTTTGTGCACATTCTTTTATTTTTATTTATATTTTTTATTAACTTTTATTTTATTTTTCATCTTTTTCCTCTATTTGTTATATATATATATATATATATATATATTTTGTTTTCTTTGTGCATTCTAAACTAAAAGTTTTTTCCATTTTGTATTTGAAATTTTTATTCATTTTGTCTTTTTATATTTTTTTGATTCGTAAATTTTTTGTTTTCTTACTTTGTTACTTTTTATTTTTTTCCTTTTTCGGTATTTTATTTTATTTTTTCTTTTATATTAATATTTTCTCTTAATTTATTTTTTATTTATATTTTAAAAAATTTTTATAAAGTTCAAAATTTTTTATTTTTTCATTTTCCTATTTTTTTGTCTATTTTTTTTTGCTATTTTTTGTTCTATTTTATAAATTTTCAATAACTTTTTCCCTTCAAAATTTTCTTTCTTTTTGCCTTTTTTTCATATGCTTTTGTTTTTATTTGTTTTAATTCTTTCATTGTTTTAAAATTATTTATATTTCTTAAGCTTTTTTTATTCCAAATCTTTTCTTTTCATTTTTATTCTTTTCTTTTTTTTCACAAATTTCCTTTCACTTCTTATTTGCGTTTTTAAATTCTCATACTTTTTTTTTTTTGCACTTTCTCCTTTGGTTTTCATTTTTATTTTGAATTAACTTTTCTCTTTTTTAATTTTTTGCCTTTGACTTTTTATATTGTTTTCTCATTATGTCTTATATGTTTTTCAATTTTTTGTATTTTTTGAACTTTTTTTTTTATTTTGTCTTTTTTATTTTCTTACTTTTTATATTTTTATTGTATTTTTGTTCATCTTTTTATTTTGGTTTATTTTTTTATTTTATCATTGTTGGTTATTTTCTATTGCATTTTTATAATTTTTCTTTAACTTTTTCTCCTTTCAAATTTTTCTTCTTTTTTTTACTTATTTTTTCACGTGCTTTCATATTTTTTTTGTTTTCACTTTTTTCTTTTTGTTTTATTTCATAATTTTGACTCTTCATTTTTTATTTTTTTCTTGTTTTAACTTTTTTTTTTTTTGCACTTCCTTGTCTTGTTTTTATTTTTATTTTGTATTAACTTTTTCCCTTTGTTAATTTTTTTGTCTTTGATTTTTTTTATTTTTTTCTTATTACTTTTTTGCTTATGTTTTCTAAATTAATTTTTTCTATTTTGTAATCCCTTTTCATTTTTTATCTCCTTTTACTTTTTTATCTTTCATTTTTTATACCTTTATTTCTTATTGTTTGTTATATTTTTTTTATTTTTTGTTCGTATTTTATAAACTAATTTTTTTTTTACAATTTTAAAACCTCTAACTTCTTTTTTTGTGCACTTCCTTTTGTTTTTATTCCTTTTTTTGTTAACTTTTATTTTATTTTTTATCTTTGATTTTTTATATCTTTTTCTTGTATTTGTTTTTTTTTTTCTTTAAACTAAAAGTTTTTTCTGTTTTATATTTCAAATTTCTATTCATTTTGTCTTTTTATATTTTTTTGATTTGCTAACTTTTTATTTTCTTACTTTTTTATTTTTTTTCCATTTTTGGTATTTTATTTTATTTTTTCTTTTATATTACTATTTTTTATTTATATTTTTAAAAAATTTTATAAAATTTAAAATAATTATTTTTTGAATCTTTTTTCTTTTTTCATTTTCATTTTTTTTTGTTCTATGTTGTAATTTTTAAATAACTTTTTCCCTTCAAAATTTTCTTTCTTTTTGCTTTTTTTTTTTTTTCATCTGCTTTCAGTGTTGCTTGTTTTAATTTTTTTGTTGTTTTAAAATTTTTTATATTTCTTTTTTCCTTTTTTATTCCAAATCTTTTGTCTTTTCATTTTTATTCTTTTCTTGCTTTTCTTATTTTTTTCACAAATTTCCTTTCATTTCTTATTTGCATCTTTAAATTATTAGACTTTTTTTGTGCACTCTCTTTTGTTTTTATTTTATTTTTTATCTTTGATTTTTATATTTTTTCCTATATTTGTTATATTTTTTTTTTGTTTTTCTTTGTATATTCTGAACTAAAAGTTTTTTCTATTTTGTATTTGAAATTTTTATTCATTTTTCTTTTATATTTTTTTATTCGCTAATTTTTTAATATCTTACTTTTTTATGTTTTGCTTTTTTGGTATTTTATTGAATTTTTTCTTCTATATTAATATTTTATCTTAATTTATTTTTCCATTTATTTTTATTTATATTTTAAAAAAATTTTATAAAGTTCCAAAATTTTTTTATTTATTTTCCCTTTTTTTTTTTGCTATTTTTGTTCTACTTTGTAATTTTTTAATAACTTTTTCCCTTCAAATTTTTCCTTCTTTTTGCTTTTTTTCATATGCTTTCATTTTTACTTGTTTTAATTTTTTCGTTATTTTAAAAATTTTTATTTTTTTCTTTTTTATTCCAAATCTTTTGTCTTTTCATTTTTATTCTTTTCTTGCTTTTCTTATTTTTTTTTCACAAATTTCCTTTCATTTCTTATTTGCGTTTTTAAATTCTCGTACTTTTTTTATTTTGCATTAACTTTTCTCTTTTTTAATTTTTTTTCTCACTTTTTATATTGTTTTATTATTAGGCTTATATGTTTTTCAATTTTTTTCCTTTTTTATTTTCTTACTTTTTATATTTTTTGTTGTATTTTTGTTTTTTTTTCTTTTTTTGTGCTTTATTTATCTTTTTTCTTTTGCTTTAATTTTTTTTCTTATTTTATTTTTATTTTTTATTTCTTTCTTTTTTTATAGTTTCATAAATTTTTGTTAAGTTTTCAAATTTTTTATTTTTCTATCTTTTTTTCTTATTTTATCATTCTCGGTTATTTTTTATTGCATTTTTATAATTTTTCATTAACTTTTTCTCCTTTCAAATTTTTCTTCTTTTTTTTTATGTGCTTTCATTTTTTTTTTTGTTCACTTTTTTCTTTGTTTTAAAATTTTCTATAAATTTTTTTCTTTTTGTTTTATTTCATATTTTTGCCTCTTCATTTTTTATTTTTTTCTTCTTTTCCTCATTTTTTTCTCAAATTTTATTTTATATATTTTGTATTTTCATTTTTTATTTTTTTCTTGCTTTCTCTTAAATCTTTTTGTTCGCACTTTTTTTTATTTCTTCTTTATAATTTTAAAACCTCAAACTTCTTTTTTTGTGCACATTCTTTTATTTTTATTTATATTTTTTATTAACTTTTATTTTATTTTTCATCTTTTTCCTCTATTTGTTATATATATATATATATATATATTTTGTTTTCTTTGTGCATTCTAAACTAAAAGTTTTTTCCATTTTGTATTTGAAATTTTTATTCATTTTGTCTTTTTATATTTTTTTGATTCGTAAATTTTTTGTTTTCTTACTTTGTTACTTTTTATTTTTTTCCTTTTTCGGTATTTTATTTTATTTTTTCTTTTATATTAATATTTTCTCTTAATTTATTTTTTATTTATATTTTAAAAAATTTTTATAAAGTTCAAAATTTTTTATTTTTTCATTTTCCTATTTTTTTGTCTATTTTTTTTTGCTATTTTTTGTTCTATTTTATAAATTTTCAATAACTTTTTCCCTTCAAAATTTTCTTTCTTTTTGCCTTTTTTTCATATGCTTTTGTTTTTATTTGTTTTAATTCTTTCATTGTTTTAAAATTATTTATATTTCTTAAGCTTTTTTTATTCCAAATCTTTTCTTTTCATTTTTATTCTTTTCTTTTTTTTCACAAATTTCCTTTCACTTCTTATTTGCGTTTTTAAATTCTCATACTTTTTTTTTTTTGCACTTTCTCCTTTGGTTTTCATTTTTATTTTGAATTAACTTTTCTCTTTTTTAATTTTTTGCCTTTGACTTTTTATATTGTTTTCTCATTATGTCTTATATGTTTTTCAATTTTTTGTATTTTTTGAACTTTTTTTTTTATTTTGTCTTTTTTATTTTCTTACTTTTTATATTTTTATTGTATTTTTGTTCATCTTTTTATTTTGGTTTATTTTTTTATTTTATCATTGTTGGTTATTTTCTATTGCATTTTTATAATTTTTCTTTAACTTTTTCTCCTTTCAAATTTTTCTTCTTTTTTTTACTTATTTTTTCACGTGCTTTCATATTTTTTTTGTTTTCACTTTTTTCTTTTTGTTTTATTTCATAATTTTGACTCTTCATTTTTTATTTTTTTCTTGTTTTAACTTTTTTTTTTTTTGCACTTCCTTGTCTTGTTTTTATTTTTATTTTGTATTAACTTTTTCCCTTTGTTAATTTTTTTGTCTTTGATTTTTTTTATTTTTTTCTTATTACTTTTTTGCTTATGTTTTCTAAATTAATTTTTTCTATTTTGTAATCCCTTTTCATTTTTTATCTCCTTTTACTTTTTTATCTTTCATTTTTTATACCTTTATTTCTTATTGTTTGTTATATTTTTTTTATTTTTTGTTCGTATTTTATAAACTAATTTTTTTTTTACAATTTTAAAACCTCTAACTTCTTTTTTTGTGCACTTCCTTTTGTTTTTATTCCTTTTTTTGTTAACTTTTATTTTATTTTTTATCTTTGATTTTTTATATCTTTTTCTTGTATTTGTTTTTTTTTTTCTTTAAACTAAAAGTTTTTTCTGTTTTATATTTCAAATTTCTATTCATTTTGTCTTTTTATATTTTTTTGATTTGCTAACTTTTTATTTTCTTACTTTTTTATTTTTTTTCCATTTTTGGTATTTTATTTTATTTTTTCTTTTATATTACTATTTTTTATTTATATTTTTAAAAAATTTTATAAAATTTAAAATAATTATTTTTTGAATCTTTTTTCTTTTTTCATTTTCATTTTTTTTTGTTCTATGTTGTAATTTTTAAATAACTTTTTCCCTTCAAAATTTTCTTTCTTTTTGCTTTTTTTTTTTTTTCATCTGCTTTCAGTGTTGCTTGTTTTAATTTTTTTGTTGTTTTAAAATTTTTTATATTTCTTTTTTCCTTTTTTATTCCAAATCTTTTGTCTTTTCATTTTTATTCTTTTCTTGCTTTTCTTATTTTTTTCACAAATTTCCTTTCATTTCTTATTTGCATCTTTAAATTATTAGACTTTTTTTGTGCACTCTCTTTTGTTTTTATTTTATTTTTTATCTTTGATTTTTATATTTTTTCCTATATTTGTTATATTTTTTTTTTGTTTTTCTTTGTATATTCTGAACTAAAAGTTTTTTCTATTTTGTATTTGAAATTTTTATTCATTTTTCTTTTATATTTTTTTATTCGCTAATTTTTTAATATCTTACTTTTTTATGTTTTGCTTTTTTGGTATTTTATTGAATTTTTTCTTCTATATTAATATTTTATCTTAATTTATTTTTCCATTTATTTTTATTTATATTTTAAAAAAATTTTATAAAGTTCCAAAATTTTTTTATTTATTTTCCCTTTTTTTTTTTGCTATTTTTGTTCTACTTTGTAATTTTTTAATAACTTTTTCCCTTCAAATTTTTCCTTCTTTTTGCTTTTTTTCATATGCTTTCATTTTTACTTGTTTTAATTTTTTCGTTATTTTAAAAATTTTTATTTTTTTCTTTTTTATTCCAAATCTTTTGTCTTTTCATTTTTATTCTTTTCTTGCTTTTCTTATTTTTTTTTCACAAATTTCCTTTCATTTCTTATTTGCGTTTTTAAATTCTCGTACTTTTTTTATTTTGCATTAACTTTTCTCTTTTTTAATTTTTTTTCTCACTTTTTATATTGTTTTATTATTAGGCTTATATGTTTTTCAATTTTTTTCCTTTTTTATTTTCTTACTTTTTATATTTTTTGTTGTATTTTTGTTTTTTTTCTTTTTTTGTGCTTTATTTATCTTTTTTCTTTTGCTTTAATTTTTTTTCTTATTTTATTTTTATTTTTTATTTCTTTCTTTTTTTATAGTTTCATAAATTTTTGTTAAGTTTTCAAATTTTTTATTTTTCTATCTTTTTTTCTTATTTTATCATTCTCGGTTATTTTTTATTGCATTTTTATAATTTTTCATTAACTTTTTCTCCTTTCAAATTTTTCTTCTTTTTTTTTATGTGCTTTCATTTTTTTTTTTGTTCACTTTTTTCTTTGTTTTAAAATTTTCTATAAATTTTTTTCTTTTTGTTTTATTTCATATTTTTGCCTCTTCATTTTTTATTTTTTTCTTCTTTTCCTCATTTTTTTCTCAAATTTTATTTTATATATTTTGTATTTTCATTTTTTATTTTTTTCTTGCTTTCTCTTAAATCTTTTTGTTCGCACTTTTTTTTATTTCTTCTTTATAATTTTAAAACCTCAAACTTCTTTTTTTGTGCACATTCTTTTATTTTTATTTATATTTTTTATTAACTTTTATTTTATTTTTCATCTTTTTCCTCTATTTGTTATATATATATATATATATATATATTTTGTTTTCTTTGTGCATTCTAAACTAAAAGTTTTTTCCATTTTGTATTTGAAATTTTTATTCATTTTGTCTTTTTATATTTTTTTGATTCGTAAATTTTTTGTTTTCTTACTTTGTTACTTTTTATTTTTTTCCTTTTTCGGTATTTTATTTTATTTTTTCTTTTATATTAATATTTTCTCTTAATTTATTTTTTATTTATATTTTAAAAAATTTTTATAAAGTTCAAAATTTTTTATTTTTTCATTTTCCTATTTTTTTGTCTATTTTTTTTTGCTATTTTTTGTTCTATTTTATAAATTTTCAATAACTTTTTCCCTTCAAAATTTTCTTTCTTTTTGCCTTTTTTTCATATGCTTTTGTTTTTATTTGTTTTAATTCTTTCATTGTTTTAAAATTATTTATATTTCTTAAGCTTTTTTTATTCCAAATCTTTTCTTTTCATTTTTATTCTTTTCTTTTTTTTCACAAATTTCCTTTCACTTCTTATTTGCGTTTTTAAATTCTCATACTTTTTTTTTTTTGCACTTTCTCCTTTGGTTTTCATTTTTATTTTGAATTAACTTTTCTCTTTTTTAATTTTTTGCCTTTGACTTTTTATATTGTTTTCTCATTATGTCTTATATGTTTTTCAATTTTTTGTATTTTTTGAACTTTTTTTTTTATTTTGTCTTTTTTATTTTCTTACTTTTTATATTTTTATTGTATTTTTGTTCATCTTTTTATTTTGGTTTATTTTTTTATTTTATCATTGTTGGTTATTTTCTATTGCATTTTTATAATTTTTCTTTAACTTTTTCTCCTTTCAAATTTTTCTTCTTTTTTTTACTTATTTTTTCACGTGCTTTCATATTTTTTTTGTTTTCACTTTTTTCTTTTTGTTTTATTTCATAATTTTGACTCTTCATTTTTTATTTTTTTCTTGTTTTAACTTTTTTTTTTTTTGCACTTCCTTGTCTTGTTTTTATTTTTATTTTGTATTAACTTTTTCCCTTTGTTAATTTTTTTGTCTTTGATTTTTTTTATTTTTTTCTTATTACTTTTTTGCTTATGTTTTCTAAATTAATTTTTTCTATTTTGTAATCCCTTTTCATTTTTTATCTCCTTTTACTTTTTTATCTTTCATTTTTTATACCTTTATTTCTTATTGTTTGTTATATTTTTTTTATTTTTTGTTCGTATTTTATAAACTAATTTTTTTTTTACAATTTTAAAACCTCTAACTTCTTTTTTTGTGCACTTCCTTTTGTTTTTATTCCTTTTTTTGTTAACTTTTATTTTATTTTTTATCTTTGATTTTTTATATCTTTTTCTTGTATTTGTTTTTTTTTTTCTTTAAACTAAAAGTTTTTTCTGTTTTATATTTCAAATTTCTATTCATTTTGTCTTTTTATATTTTTTTGATTTGCTAACTTTTTATTTTCTTACTTTTTTATTTTTTTTCCATTTTTGGTATTTTATTTTATTTTTTCTTTTATATTACTATTTTTTATTTATATTTTTAAAAAATTTTATAAAATTTAAAATAATTATTTTTTGAATCTTTTTTCTTTTTTCATTTTCATTTTTTTTTGTTCTATGTTGTAATTTTTAAATAACTTTTTCCCTTCAAAATTTTCTTTCTTTTTGCTTTTTTTTTTTTTTCATCTGCTTTCAGTGTTGCTTGTTTTAATTTTTTTGTTGTTTTAAAATTTTTTATATTTCTTTTTTCCTTTTTTATTCCAAATCTTTTGTCTTTTCATTTTTATTCTTTTCTTGCTTTTCTTATTTTTTTCACAAATTTCCTTTCATTTCTTATTTGCATCTTTAAATTATTAGACTTTTTTTGTGCACTCTCTTTTGTTTTTATTTTATTTTTTATCTTTGATTTTTATATTTTTTCCTATATTTGTTATATTTTTTTTTTGTTTTTCTTTGTATATTCTGAACTAAAAGTTTTTTCTATTTTGTATTTGAAATTTTTATTCATTTTTCTTTTATATTTTTTTATTCGCTAATTTTTTAATATCTTACTTTTTTATGTTTTGCTTTTTTGGTATTTTATTGAATTTTTTCTTCTATATTAATATTTTATCTTAATTTATTTTTCCATTTATTTTTATTTATATTTTAAAAAAATTTTATAAAGTTCCAAAATTTTTTTATTTATTTTCCCTTTTTTTTTTTGCTATTTTTGTTCTACTTTGTAATTTTTTAATAACTTTTTCCCTTCAAATTTTTCCTTCTTTTTGCTTTTTTTCATATGCTTTCATTTTTACTTGTTTTAATTTTTTCGTTATTTTAAAAATTTTTATTTTTTTCTTTTTTATTCCAAATCTTTTGTCTTTTCATTTTTATTCTTTTCTTGCTTTTCTTATTTTTTTTTCACAAATTTCCTTTCATTTCTTATTTGCGTTTTTAAATTCTCGTACTTTTTTTTATTTTGCATTAACTTTTCTCTTTTTTAATTTTTTTTCTCACTTTTTATATTGTTTTATTATTAGGCTTATATGTTTTTCAATTTTTTTCCTTTTTTATTTTCTTACTTTTTATATTTTTTGTTGTATTTTTGTTTTTTTTCTTTTTTTGTGCTTTATTTATCTTTTTTCTTTTGCTTTAATTTTTTTTCTTATTTTATTTTTATTTTTTATTTCTTTCTTTTTTTATAGTTTCATAAATTTTTGTTAAGTTTTCAAATTTTTTATTTTTCTATCTTTTTTTCTTATTTTATCATTCTCGGTTATTTTTTATTGCATTTTTATAATTTTTCATTAACTTTTTCTCCTTTCAAATTTTTCTTCTTTTTTTTTATGTGCTTTCATTTTTTTTTTTGTTCACTTTTTTCTTTGTTTTAAAATTTTCTATAAATTTTTTTCTTTTTGTTTTATTTCATATTTTTGCCTCTTCATTTTTTATTTTTTTCTTCTTTTCCTCATTTTTTTCTCAAATTTTATTTTATATATTTTGTATTTTCATTTTTTATTTTTTTCTTGCTTTCTCTTAAATCTTTTTGTTCGCACTTTTTTTTATTTCTTCTTTATAATTTTAAAACCTCAAACTTCTTTTTTTGTGCACATTCTTTTATTTTTATTTATATTTTTTATTAACTTTTATTTTATTTTTCATCTTTTTCCTCTATTTGTTATATATATATATATATATATATTTTGTTTTCTTTGTGCATTCTAAACTAAAAGTTTTTTCCATTTTGTATTTGAAATTTTTATTCATTTTGTCTTTTTATATTTTTTTGATTCGTAAATTTTTTGTTTTCTTACTTTGTTACTTTTTATTTTTTTCCTTTTTCGGTATTTTATTTTATTTTTTCTTTTATATTAATATTTTCTCTTAATTTATTTTTTATTTATATTTTAAAAAATTTTTATAAAGTTCAAAATTTTTTATTTTTTCATTTTCCTATTTTTTTGTCTATTTTTTTTTGCTATTTTTTGTTCTATTTTATAAATTTTCAATAACTTTTTCCCTTCAAAATTTTCTTTCTTTTTGCCTTTTTTTCATATGCTTTTGTTTTTATTTGTTTTAATTCTTTCATTGTTTTAAAATTATTTATATTTCTTAAGCTTTTTTTATTCCAAATCTTTTCTTTTCATTTTTATTCTTTTCTTTTTTTTCACAAATTTCCTTTCACTTCTTATTTGCGTTTTTAAATTCTCATACTTTTTTTTTTTTGCACTTTCTCCTTTGGTTTTCATTTTTATTTTGAATTAACTTTTCTCTTTTTTAATTTTTTGCCTTTGACTTTTTATATTGTTTTCTCATTATGTCTTATATGTTTTTCAATTTTTTGTATTTTTTGAACTTTTTTTTTTATTTTGTCTTTTTTATTTTCTTACTTTTTATATTTTTATTGTATTTTTGTTCATCTTTTTATTTTGGTTTATTTTTTTATTTTATCATTGTTGGTTATTTTCTATTGCATTTTTATAATTTTTCTTTAACTTTTTCTCCTTTCAAATTTTTCTTCTTTTTTTTACTTATTTTTTCACGTGCTTTCATATTTTTTTTGTTTTCACTTTTTTCTTTTTGTTTTATTTCATAATTTTGACTCTTCATTTTTTATTTTTTTCTTGTTTTAACTTTTTTTTTTTTGCACTTCCTTGTCTTGTTTTTATTTTTATTTTGTATTAACTTTTTCCCTTTGTTAATTTTTTTGTCTTTGATTTTTTTTATTTTTTTCTTATTACTTTTTTGCTTATGTTTTCTAAATTAATTTTTTCTATTTTGTAATCCCTTTTCATTTTTTATCTCCTTTTACTTTTTTATCTTTCATTTTTTATACCTTTATTTCTTATTGTTTGTTATATTTTTTTTATTTTTTGTTCGTATTTTATAAACTAATTTTTTTTTTACAATTTTAAAACCTCTAACTTCTTTTTTTGTGCACTTCCTTTTGTTTTTATTCCTTTTTTTGTTAACTTTTATTTTATTTTTTATCTTTGATTTTTTATATCTTTTTCTTGTATTTGTTTTTTTTTTTCTTTAAACTAAAAGTTTTTTCTGTTTTATATTTCAAATTTCTATTCATTTTGTCTTTTTATATTTTTTTGATTTGCTAACTTTTTATTTTCTTACTTTTTTATTTTTTTTCCATTTTTGGTATTTTATTTTATTTTTTCTTTTATATTACTATTTTTTATTTATATTTTTAAAAAATTTTATAAAATTTAAAATAATTATTTTTTGAATCTTTTTTCTTTTTTCATTTTCATTTTTTTTTGTTCTATGTTGTAATTTTTAAATAACTTTTTCCCTTCAAAATTTTCTTTCTTTTTGCTTTTTTTTTTTTTCATCTGCTTTCAGTGTTGCTTGTTTTAATTTTTTTGTTGTTTTAAAATTTTTTATATTTCTTTTTTCCTTTTTTATTCCAAATCTTTTGTCTTTTCATTTTTATTCTTTTCTTGCTTTTCTTATTTTTTTCACAAATTTCCTTTCATTTCTTATTTGCATCTTTAAATTATTAGACTTTTTTTGTGCACTCTCTTTTGTTTTTATTTTATTTTTTATCTTTGATTTTTATATTTTTTCCTATATTTGTTATATTTTTTTTTTGTTTTTCTTTGTATATTCTGAACTAAAAGTTTTTTCTATTTTGTATTTGAAATTTTTATTCATTTTTCTTTTATATTTTTTTATTCGCTAATTTTTTAATATCTTACTTTTTTATGTTTTGCTTTTTTGGTATTTTATTGAATTTTTTCTTCTATATTAATATTTTATCTTAATTTATTTTTCCATTTATTTTTATTTATATTTTAAAAAATTTTTATAAAGTTCCAAAATTTTTTTTTTTATTTTCCCTTTTTTTTTTTGCTATTTTTGTTCTACTTTGTAATTTTTTAATAACTTTTTCCCTTCAAATTTTTCCTTCTTTTTGCTTTTTTTCATATGCTTTCATTTTTACTTGTTTTAATTTTTTCGTTATTTTAAAAATTTTTATTTTTTTCTTTTTTATTCCAAATCTTTTGTCTTTTCATTTTTATTCTTTTCTTGCTTTTCTTATTTTTTTTTCACAAATTTCCTTTCATTTCTTATTTGCGTTTTTAAATTCTCGTACTTTTTTTTATTTTGCATTAACTTTTCTCTTTTTTAATTTTTTTTCTCACTTTTTATATTGTTTTATTATTAGGCTTATATGTTTTTCAATTTTTTTCCTTTTTTATTTTCTTACTTTTTATATTTTTTGTTGTATTTTTGTTTTTTTTCTTTTTTTGTGCTTTATTTATCTTTTTTCTTTTGCTTTAATTTTTTTTCTTATTTTATTTTTATTTTTTATTTCTTTCTTTTTTTATAGTTTCATAAATTTTTGTTAAGTTTTCAAATTTTTTATTTTTCTATCTTTTTTTCTTATTTTATCATTCTCGGTTATTTTTTATTGCATTTTTATAATTTTTCATTAACTTTTTCTCCTTTCAAATTTTTCTTCTTTTTTTTTATGTGCTTTCATTTTTTTTTTTGTTCACTTTTTTCTTTGTTTTAAAATTTTCTATAAATTTTTTTCTTTTTGTTTTATTTCATATTTTTGCCTCTTCATTTTTTATTTTTTTCTTCTTTTCCTCATTTTTTTCTCAAATTTTATTTTATATATTTTGTATTTTCATTTTTTATTTTTTTCTTGCTTTCTCTTAAATCTTTTTGTTCGCACTTTTTTTTATTTCTTCTTTATAATTTTAAAACCTCAAACTTCTTTTTTTGTGCACATTCTTTTATTTTTATTTATATTTTTTATTAACTTTTATTTTATTTTTCATCTTTTTCCTCTATTTGTTATATATATATATATATATATATATATATATTTTGTTTTCTTTGTGCATTCTAAACTAAAAGTTTTTTCCATTTTGTATTTGAAATTTTTATTCATTTTGTCTTTTTATATTTTTTTGATTCGTAAATTTTTTGTTTTCTTACTTTGTTACTTTTTATTTTTTTCCTTTTTCGGTATTTTATTTTATTTTTTCTTTTATATTAATATTTTCTCTTAATTTATTTTTTATTTATATTTTAAAAAATTTTTATAAAGTTCAAAATTTTTTATTTTTTCATTTTCCTATTTTTTTGTCTATTTTTTTTTGCTATTTTTTGTTCTATTTTATAAATTTTCAATAACTTTTTCCCTTCAAAATTTTCTTTCTTTTTGCCTTTTTTTCATATGCTTTTGTTTTTATTTGTTTTAATTCTTTCATTGTTTTAAAATTATTTATATTTCTTAAGCTTTTTTTATTCCAAATCTTTTCTTTTCATTTTTATTCTTTTCTTTTTTTTCACAAATTTCCTTTCACTTCTTATTTGCGTTTTTAAATTCTCGTACTTTTTTTTTTTTGCACTTTCTCCTTTGGTTTTCATTTTTATTTTGAATTAACTTTTCTCTTTTTTAATTTTTTGCCTTTGACTTTTTATATTGTTTTCTCATTATGTCTTATATGTTTTTCAATTTTTTGTATTTTTTGAACTTTTTTTTTTATTTTGTCTTTTTTATTTTCTTACTTTTTATATTTTTATTGTATTTTTGTTCATCTTTTTATTTTGGTTTATTTTTTTATTTTATCATTGTTGGTTATTTTCTATTGCATTTTTATAATTTTTCTTTAACTTTTTCTCCTTTCAAATTTTTCTTCTTTTTTTTACTTATTTTTTCACGTGCTTTCATATTTTTTTTGTTTTCACTTTTTTCTTTTTGTTTTATTTCATAATTTTGACTCTTCATTTTTTATTTTTTTCTTGTTTTAACTTTTTTTTTTTTGCACTTCCTTGTCTTGTTTTTATTTTTATTTTGTATTAACTTTTTCCCTTTGTTAATTTTTTTGTCTTTGATTTTTTTTATTTTTTTCTTATTACTTTTTTGCTTATGTTTTCTAAATTAATTTTTTCTATTTTGTAATCCCTTTTCATTTTTTATCTCCTTTTACTTTTTTATCTTTCATTTTTTATACCTTTATTTCTTATTGTTTGTTATATTTTTTTTATTTTTTGTTCGTATTTTATAAACTAATTTTTTTTTTACAATTTTAAAACCTCTAACTTCTTTTTTTGTGCACTTCCTTTTGTTTTTATTCCTTTTTTTGTTAACTTTTATTTTATTTTTTATCTTTGATTTTTTATATCTTTTTCTTGTATTTGTTTTTTTTTTTCTTTAAACTAAAAGTTTTTTCTGTTTTATATTTCAAATTTCTATTCATTTTGTCTTTTTATATTTTTTTGATTTGCTAACTTTTTATTTTCTTACTTTTTTATTTTTTTTCCATTTTTGGTATTTTATTTTATTTTTTCTTTTATATTACTATTTTTTATTTATATTTTTAAAAAATTTTATAAAATTTAAAATAATTATTTTTTGAATCTTTTTTCTTTTTTCATTTTCATTTTTTTTTGTTCTATGTTGTAATTTTTAAATAACTTTTTCCCTTCAAAATTTTCTTTCTTTTTGCTTTTTTTTTTTTTCATCTGCTTTCAGTGTTGCTTGTTTTAATTTTTTTGTTGTTTTAAAATTTTTTATATTTCTTTTTTCCTTTTTTATTCCAAATCTTTTGTCTTTTCATTTTTATTCTTTTCTTGCTTTTCTTATTTTTTTCACAAATTTCCTTTCATTTCTTATTTGCATCTTTAAATTATTAGACTTTTTTTGTGCACTCTCTTTTGTTTTTATTTTATTTTTTATCTTTGATTTTTATATTTTTTCCTATATTTGTTATATTTTTTTTTTGTTTTTCTTTGTATATTCTGAACTAAAAGTTTTTTCTATTTTGTATTTGAAATTTTTATTCATTTTTCTTTTATATTTTTTTATTCGCTAATTTTTTAATATCTTACTTTTTTATGTTTTGCTTTTTTGGTATTTTATTGAATTTTTTCTTCTATATTAATATTTTATCTTAATTTATTTTTCCATTTATTTTTATTTATATTTTAAAAAATTTTTATAAAGTTCCAAAATTTTTTTTTTTATTTTCCCTTTTTTTTTTTGCTATTTTTGTTCTACTTTGTAATTTTTTAATAACTTTTTCCCTTCAAATTTTTCCTTCTTTTTGCTTTTTTTCATATGCTTTCATTTTTACTTGTTTTAATTTTTTCGTTATTTTAAAAATTTTTATTTTTTTCTTTTTTATTCCAAATCTTTTGTCTTTTCATTTTTATTCTTTTCTTGCTTTTCTTATTTTTTTTTCACAAATTTCCTTTCATTTCTTATTTGCGTTTTTAAATTCTCGTACTTTTTTTTATTTTGCATTAACTTTTCTCTTTTTTAATTTTTTTTCTCACTTTTTATATTGTTTTATTATTAGGCTTATATGTTTTTCAATTTTTTTCCTTTTTTATTTTCTTACTTTTTATATTTTTTGTTGTATTTTTGTTTTTTTTCTTTTTTTGTGCTTTATTTATCTTTTTTCTTTTGCTTTAATTTTTTTTCTTATTTTATTTTTATTTTTTATTTCTTTCTTTTTTTATAGTTTCATAAATTTTTGTTAAGTTTTCAAATTTTTTATTTTTCTATCTTTTTTTCTTATTTTATCATTCTCGGTTATTTTTTATTGCATTTTTATAATTTTTCATTAACTTTTTCTCCTTTCAAATTTTTCTTCTTTTTTTTTATGTGCTTTCATTTTTTTTTTTGTTCACTTTTTTCTTTGTTTTAAAATTTTCTATAAATTTTTTTCTTTTTGTTTTATTTCATATTTTTGCCTCTTCATTTTTTATTTTTTTCTTCTTTTCCTCATTTTTTTCTCAAATTTTATTTTATATATTTTGTATTTTCATTTTTTATTTTTTTCTTGCTTTCTCTTAAATCTTTTTGTTCGCACTTTTTTTTATTTCTTCTTTATAATTTTAAAACCTCAAACTTCTTTTTTTGTGCACATTCTTTTATTTTTATTTATATTTTTTATTAACTTTTATTTTATTTTTCATCTTTTTCCTCTATTTGTTATATATATATATATATATATATATATATATATTTTGTTTTCTTTGTGCATTCTAAACTAAAAGTTTTTTCCATTTTGTATTTGAAATTTTTATTCATTTTGTCTTTTTATATTTTTTTGATTCGTAAATTTTTTGTTTTCTTACTTTGTTACTTTTTATTTTTTTCCTTTTTCGGTATTTTATTTTATTTTTTCTTTTATATTAATATTTTCTCTTAATTTATTTTTTATTTATATTTTAAAAAATTTTTATAAAGTTCAAAATTTTTTATTTTTTCATTTTCCTATTTTTTTGTCTATTTTTTTTTGCTATTTTTTGTTCTATTTTATAAATTTTCAATAACTTTTTCCCTTCAAAATTTTCTTTCTTTTTGCCTTTTTTTCATATGCTTTTGTTTTTATTTGTTTTAATTCTTTCATTGTTTTAAAATTATTTATATTTCTTAAGCTTTTTTTATTCCAAATCTTTTCTTTTCATTTTTATTCTTTTCTTTTTTTTCACAAATTTCCTTTCACTTCTTATTTGCGTTTTTAAATTCTCGTACTTTTTTTTTTTTGCACTTTCTCCTTTGGTTTTCATTTTTATTTTGAATTAACTTTTCTCTTTTTTAATTTTTTGCCTTTGACTTTTTATATTGTTTTCTCATTATGTCTTATATGTTTTTCAATTTTTTGTATTTTTTGAACTTTTTTTTTTATTTTGTCTTTTTTATTTTCTTACTTTTTATATTTTTATTGTATTTTTGTTCATCTTTTTATTTTGGTTTATTTTTTTATTTTATCATTGTTGGTTATTTTCTATTGCATTTTTATAATTTTTCTTTAACTTTTTCTCCTTTCAAATTTTTCTTCTTTTTTTTACTTATTTTTTCACGTGCTTTCATATTTTTTTTGTTTTCACTTTTTTCTTTTTGTTTTATTTCATAATTTTGACTCTTCATTTTTTATTTTTTTCTTGTTTTAACTTTTTTTTTTTTGCACTTCCTTGTCTTGTTTTTATTTTTATTTTGTATTAACTTTTTCCCTTTGTTAATTTTTTTGTCTTTGATTTTTTTTATTTTTTTCTTATTACTTTTTTGCTTATGTTTTCTAAATTAATTTTTTCTATTTTGTAATCCCTTTTCATTTTTTATCTCCTTTTACTTTTTTATCTTTCATTTTTTATACCTTTATTTCTTATTGTTTGTTATATTTTTTTTATTTTTTGTTCGTATTTTATAAACTAATTTTTTTTTTACAATTTTAAAACCTCTAACTTCTTTTTTTGTGCACTTCCTTTTGTTTTTATTCCTTTTTTTGTTAACTTTTATTTTATTTTTTATCTTTGATTTTTTATATCTTTTTCTTGTATTTGTTTTTTTTTTTCTTTAAACTAAAAGTTTTTTCTGTTTTATATTTCAAATTTCTATTCATTTTGTCTTTTTATATTTTTTTGATTTGCTAACTTTTTATTTTCTTACTTTTTTATTTTTTTTCCATTTTTGGTATTTTATTTTATTTTTTCTTTTATATTACTATTTTTTATTTATATTTTTAAAAAATTTTATAAAATTTAAAATAATTATTTTTTGAATCTTTTTTCTTTTTTCATTTTCATTTTTTTTTGTTCTATGTTGTAATTTTTAAATAACTTTTTCCCTTCAAAATTTTCTTTCTTTTTGCTTTTTTTTTTTTTCATCTGCTTTCAGTGTTGCTTGTTTTAATTTTTTTGTTGTTTTAAAATTTTTTATATTTCTTTTTTCCTTTTTTATTCCAAATCTTTTGTCTTTTCATTTTTATTCTTTTCTTGCTTTTCTTATTTTTTTCACAAATTTCCTTTCATTTCTTATTTGCATCTTTAAATTATTAGACTTTTTTTGTGCACTCTCTTTTGTTTTTATTTTATTTTTTATCTTTGATTTTTATATTTTTTCCTATATTTGTTATATTTTTTTTTTGTTTTTCTTTGTATATTCTGAACTAAAAGTTTTTTCTATTTTGTATTTGAAATTTTTATTCATTTTTCTTTTATATTTTTTTATTCGCTAATTTTTTAATATCTTACTTTTTTATGTTTTGCTTTTTTGGTATTTTATTGAATTTTTTCTTCTATATTAATATTTTATCTTAATTTATTTTTCCATTTATTTTTATTTATATTTTAAAAAATTTTTATAAAGTTCCAAAATTTTTTTTTTTATTTTCCCTTTTTTTTTTTGCTATTTTTGTTCTACTTTGTAATTTTTTAATAACTTTTTCCCTTCAAATTTTTCCTTCTTTTTGCTTTTTTTCATATGCTTTCATTTTTACTTGTTTTAATTTTTTCGTTATTTTAAAAATTTTTATTTTTTTCTTTTTTATTCCAAATCTTTTGTCTTTTCATTTTTATTCTTTTCTTGCTTTTCTTATTTTTTTTTCACAAATTTCCTTTCATTTCTTATTTGCGTTTTTAAATTCTCGTACTTTTTTTTATTTTGCATTAACTTTTCTCTTTTTTAATTTTTTTTCTCACTTTTTATATTGTTTTATTATTAGGCTTATATGTTTTTCAATTTTTTTCCTTTTTTATTTTCTTACTTTTTATATTTTTTGTTGTATTTTTGTTTTTTTTCTTTTTTTGTGCTTTATTTATCTTTTTTCTTTTGCTTTAATTTTTTTTCTTATTTTATTTTTATTTTTTATTTCTTTCTTTTTTTATAGTTTCATAAATTTTTGTTAAGTTTTCAAATTTTTTATTTTTCTATCTTTTTTTCTTATTTTATCATTCTCGGTTATTTTTTATTGCATTTTTATAATTTTTCATTAACTTTTTCTCCTTTCAAATTTTTCTTCTTTTTTTTTATGTGCTTTCATTTTTTTTTTTGTTCACTTTTTTCTTTGTTTTAAAATTTTCTATAAATTTTTTTCTTTTTGTTTTATTTCATATTTTTGCCTCTTCATTTTTTATTTTTTTCTTCTTTTCCTCATTTTTTTCTCAAATTTTATTTTATATATTTTGTATTTTCATTTTTTATTTTTTTCTTGCTTTCTCTTAAATCTTTTTGTTCGCACTTTTTTTTATTTCTTCTTTATAATTTTAAAACCTCAAACTTCTTTTTTTGTGCACATTCTTTTATTTTTATTTATATTTTTTATTAACTTTTATTTTATTTTTCATCTTTTTCCTCTATTTGTTATATATATATATATATATATATTTTGTTTTCTTTGTGCATTCTAAACTAAAAGTTTTTTCCATTTTGTATTTGAAATTTTTATTCATTTTGTCTTTTTATATTTTTTTGATTCGTAAATTTTTTGTTTTCTTACTTTGTTACTTTTTATTTTTTTCCTTTTTCGGTATTTTATTTTATTTTTTCTTTTATATTAATATTTTCTCTTAATTTATTTTTTATTTATATTTTAAAAAATTTTTATAAAGTTCAAAATTTTTTATTTTTTCATTTTCCTATTTTTTTGTCTATTTTTTTTTGCTATTTTTTGTTCTATTTTATAAATTTTCAATAACTTTTTCCCTTCAAAATTTTCTTTCTTTTTGCCTTTTTTTCATATGCTTTTGTTTTTATTTGTTTTAATTCTTTCATTGTTTTAAAATTATTTATATTTCTTAAGCTTTTTTTATTCCAAATCTTTTCTTTTCATTTTTATTCTTTTCTTTTTTTTCACAAATTTCCTTTCACTTCTTATTTGCGTTTTTAAATTCTCGTACTTTTTTTTTTTTGCACTTTCTCCTTTGGTTTTCATTTTTATTTTGAATTAACTTTTCTCTTTTTTAATTTTTTGCCTTTGACTTTTTATATTGTTTTCTCATTATGTCTTATATGTTTTTCAATTTTTTGTATTTTTTGAACTTTTTTTTTTATTTTGTCTTTTTTATTTTCTTACTTTTTATATTTTTATTGTATTTTTGTTCATCTTTTTATTTTGGTTTATTTTTTTATTTTATCATTGTTGGTTATTTTCTATTGCATTTTTATAATTTTTCTTTAACTTTTTCTCCTTTCAAATTTTTCTTCTTTTTTTTACTTATTTTTTCACGTGCTTTCATATTTTTTTTGTTTTCACTTTTTTCTTTTTGTTTTATTTCATAATTTTGACTCTTCATTTTTTATTTTTTTCTTGTTTTAACTTTTTTTTTTTTGCACTTCCTTGTCTTGTTTTTATTTTTATTTTGTATTAACTTTTTCCCTTTGTTAATTTTTTTGTCTTTGATTTTTTTTATTTTTTTCTTATTACTTTTTTGCTTATGTTTTCTAAATTAATTTTTTCTATTTTGTAATCCCTTTTCATTTTTTATCTCCTTTTACTTTTTTATCTTTCATTTTTTATACCTTTATTTCTTATTGTTTGTTATATTTTTTTTATTTTTTGTTCGTATTTTATAAACTAATTTTTTTTTTACAATTTTAAAACCTCTAACTTCTTTTTTTGTGCACTTCCTTTTGTTTTTATTCCTTTTTTTGTTAACTTTTATTTTATTTTTTATCTTTGATTTTTTATATCTTTTTCTTGTATTTGTTTTTTTTTTTCTTTAAACTAAAAGTTTTTTCTGTTTTATATTTCAAATTTCTATTCATTTTGTCTTTTTATATTTTTTTGATTTGCTAACTTTTTATTTTCTTACTTTTTTATTTTTTTTCCATTTTTGGTATTTTATTTTATTTTTTCTTTTATATTACTATTTTTTATTTATATTTTTAAAAAATTTTATAAAATTTAAAATAATTATTTTTTGAATCTTTTTTCTTTTTTCATTTTCATTTTTTTTTGTTCTATGTTGTAATTTTTAAATAACTTTTTCCCTTCAAAATTTTCTTTCTTTTTGCTTTTTTTTTTTTTCATCTGCTTTCAGTGTTGCTTGTTTTAATTTTTTTGTTGTTTTAAAATTTTTTATATTTCTTTTTTCCTTTTTTATTCCAAATCTTTTGTCTTTTCATTTTTATTCTTTTCTTGCTTTTCTTATTTTTTTCACAAATTTCCTTTCATTTCTTATTTGCATCTTTAAATTATTAGACTTTTTTTGTGCACTCTCTTTTGTTTTTATTTTATTTTTTATCTTTGATTTTTATATTTTTTCCTATATTTGTTATATTTTTTTTTTGTTTTTCTTTGTATATTCTGAACTAAAAGTTTTTTCTATTTTGTATTTGAAATTTTTATTCATTTTTCTTTTATATTTTTTTATTCGCTAATTTTTTAATATCTTACTTTTTTATGTTTTGCTTTTTTGGTATTTTATTGAATTTTTTCTTCTATATTAATATTTTATCTTAATTTATTTTTCCATTTATTTTTATTTATATTTTAAAAAATTTTTATAAAGTTCCAAAATTTTTTTTTTTATTTTCCCTTTTTTTTTTTGCTATTTTTGTTCTACTTTGTAATTTTTTAATAACTTTTTCCCTTCAAATTTTTCCTTCTTTTTGCTTTTTTTCATATGCTTTCATTTTTACTTGTTTTAATTTTTTCGTTATTTTAAAAATTTTTATTTTTTTCTTTTTTATTCCAAATCTTTTGTCTTTTCATTTTTATTCTTTTCTTGCTTTTCTTATTTTTTTTTCACAAATTTCCTTTCATTTCTTATTTGCGTTTTTAAATTCTCGTACTTTTTTTTATTTTGCATTAACTTTTCTCTTTTTTAATTTTTTTTCTCACTTTTTATATTGTTTTATTATTAGGCTTATATGTTTTTCAATTTTTTTCCTTTTTTATTTTCTTACTTTTTATATTTTTTGTTGTATTTTTGTTTTTTTTCTTTTTTTGTGCTTTATTTATCTTTTTTCTTTTGCTTTAATTTTTTTTCTTATTTTATTTTTATTTTTTATTTCTTTCTTTTTTTATAGTTTCATAAATTTTTGTTAAGTTTTCAAATTTTTTATTTTTCTATCTTTTTTTCTTATTTTATCATTCTCGGTTATTTTTTATTGCATTTTTATAATTTTTCATTAACTTTTTCTCCTTTCAAATTTTTCTTCTTTTTTTTTATGTGCTTTCATTTTTTTTTTTGTTCACTTTTTTCTTTGTTTTAAAATTTTCTATAAATTTTTTTCTTTTTGTTTTATTTCATATTTTTGCCTCTTCATTTTTTATTTTTTTCTTCTTTTCCTCATTTTTTTCTCAAATTTTATTTTATATATTTTGTATTTTCATTTTTTATTTTTTTCTTGCTTTCTCTTAAATCTTTTTGTTCGCACTTTTTTTTATTTCTTCTTTATAATTTTAAAACCTCAAACTTCTTTTTTTGTGCACATTCTTTTATTTTTATTTATATTTTTTATTAACTTTTATTTTATTTTTCATCTTTTTCCTCTATTTGTTATATATATATATATATATATATATATTTTGTTTTCTTTGTGCATTCTAAACTAAAAGTTTTTTCCATTTTGTATTTGAAATTTTTATTCATTTTGTCTTTTTATATTTTTTTGATTCGTAAATTTTTTGTTTTCTTACTTTGTTACTTTTTATTTTTTTCCTTTTTCGGTATTTTATTTTATTTTTTCTTTTATATTAATATTTTCTCTTAATTTATTTTTTATTTATATTTTAAAAAATTTTTATAAAGTTCAAAATTTTTTATTTTTTCATTTTCCTATTTTTTTGTCTATTTTTTTTTGCTATTTTTTGTTCTATTTTATAAATTTTCAATAACTTTTTCCCTTCAAAATTTTCTTTCTTTTTGCCTTTTTTTCATATGCTTTTGTTTTTATTTGTTTTAATTCTTTCATTGTTTTAAAATTATTTATATTTCTTAAGCTTTTTTTATTCCAAATCTTTTCTTTTCATTTTTATTCTTTTCTTTTTTTTCACAAATTTCCTTTCACTTCTTATTTGCGTTTTTAAATTCTCGTACTTTTTTTTTTTTGCACTTTCTCCTTTGGTTTTCATTTTTATTTTGAATTAACTTTTCTCTTTTTTAATTTTTTGCCTTTGACTTTTTATATTGTTTTCTCATTATGTCTTATATGTTTTTCAATTTTTTGTATTTTTTGAACTTTTTTTTTTATTTTGTCTTTTTTATTTTCTTACTTTTTATATTTTTATTGTATTTTTGTTCATCTTTTTATTTTGGTTTATTTTTTTATTTTATCATTGTTGGTTATTTTCTATTGCATTTTTATAATTTTTCTTTAACTTTTTCTCCTTTCAAATTTTTCTTCTTTTTTTTACTTATTTTTTCACGTGCTTTCATATTTTTTTTGTTTTCACTTTTTTCTTTTTGTTTTATTTCATAATTTTGACTCTTCATTTTTTATTTTTTTCTTGTTTTAACTTTTTTTTTTTTGCACTTCCTTGTCTTGTTTTTATTTTTATTTTGTATTAACTTTTTCCCTTTGTTAATTTTTTTGTCTTTGATTTTTTTTATTTTTTTCTTATTACTTTTTTGCTTATGTTTTCTAAATTAATTTTTTCTATTTTGTAATCCCTTTTCATTTTTTATCTCCTTTTACTTTTTTATCTTTCATTTTTTATACCTTTATTTCTTATTGTTTGTTATATTTTTTTTATTTTTTGTTCGTATTTTATAAACTAATTTTTTTTTTACAATTTTAAAACCTCTAACTTCTTTTTTTGTGCACTTCCTTTTGTTTTTATTCCTTTTTTTGTTAACTTTTATTTTATTTTTTATCTTTGATTTTTTATATCTTTTTCTTGTATTTGTTTTTTTTTTTCTTTAAACTAAAAGTTTTTTCTGTTTTATATTTCAAATTTCTATTCATTTTGTCTTTTTATATTTTTTTGATTTGCTAACTTTTTATTTTCTTACTTTTTTATTTTTTTTCCATTTTTGGTATTTTATTTTATTTTTTCTTTTATATTACTATTTTTTATTTATATTTTTAAAAAATTTTATAAAATTTAAAATAATTATTTTTTGAATCTTTTTTCTTTTTTCATTTTCATTTTTTTTTGTTCTATGTTGTAATTTTTAAATAACTTTTTCCCTTCAAAATTTTCTTTCTTTTTGCTTTTTTTTTTTTTCATCTGCTTTCAGTGTTGCTTGTTTTAATTTTTTTGTTGTTTTAAAATTTTTTATATTTCTTTTTTCCTTTTTTATTCCAAATCTTTTGTCTTTTCATTTTTATTCTTTTCTTGCTTTTCTTATTTTTTTCACAAATTTCCTTTCATTTCTTATTTGCATCTTTAAATTATTAGACTTTTTTTGTGCACTCTCTTTTGTTTTTATTTTATTTTTTATCTTTGATTTTTATATTTTTTCCTATATTTGTTATATTTTTTTTTTGTTTTTCTTTGTATATTCTGAACTAAAAGTTTTTTCTATTTTGTATTTGAAATTTTTATTCATTTTTCTTTTATATTTTTTTATTCGCTAATTTTTTAATATCTTACTTTTTTATGTTTTGCTTTTTTGGTATTTTATTGAATTTTTTCTTCTATATTAATATTTTATCTTAATTTATTTTTCCATTTATTTTTATTTATATTTTAAAAAATTTTTATAAAGTTCCAAAATTTTTTTTTTTATTTTCCCTTTTTTTTTTTGCTATTTTTGTTCTACTTTGTAATTTTTTAATAACTTTTTCCCTTCAAATTTTTCCTTCTTTTTGCTTTTTTTCATATGCTTTCATTTTTACTTGTTTTAATTTTTTCGTTATTTTAAAAATTTTTATTTTTTTCTTTTTTATTCCAAATCTTTTGTCTTTTCATTTTTATTCTTTTCTTGCTTTTCTTATTTTTTTTTCACAAATTTCCTTTCATTTCTTATTTGCGTTTTTAAATTCTCGTACTTTTTTTTATTTTGCATTAACTTTTCTCTTTTTTAATTTTTTTTCTCACTTTTTATATTGTTTTATTATTAGGCTTATATGTTTTTCAATTTTTTTCCTTTTTTATTTTCTTACTTTTTATATTTTTTGTTGTATTTTTGTTTTTTTTCTTTTTTTGTGCTTTATTTATCTTTTTTCTTTTGCTTTAATTTTTTTTCTTATTTTATTTTTATTTTTTATTTCTTTCTTTTTTTATAGTTTCATAAATTTTTGTTAAGTTTTCAAATTTTTTATTTTTCTATCTTTTTTTCTTATTTTATCATTCTCGGTTATTTTTTATTGCATTTTTATAATTTTTCATTAACTTTTTCTCCTTTCAAATTTTTCTTCTTTTTTTTTATGTGCTTTCATTTTTTTTTTTGTTCACTTTTTTCTTTGTTTTAAAATTTTCTATAAATTTTTTTCTTTTTGTTTTATTTCATATTTTTGCCTCTTCATTTTTTATTTTTTTCTTCTTTTCCTCATTTTTTTCTCAAATTTTATTTTATATATTTTGTATTTTCATTTTTTATTTTTTTCTTGCTTTCTCTTAAATCTTTTTGTTCGCACTTTTTTTTATTTCTTCTTTATAATTTTAAAACCTCAAACTTCTTTTTTTGTGCACATTCTTTTATTTTTATTTATATTTTTTATTAACTTTTATTTTATTTTTCATCTTTTTCCTCTATTTGTTATATATATATATATATATATATATATATATATTTTGTTTTCTTTGTGCATTCTAAACTAAAAGTTTTTTCCATTTTGTATTTGAAATTTTTATTCATTTTGTCTTTTTATATTTTTTTGATTCGTAAATTTTTTGTTTTCTTACTTTGTTACTTTTTATTTTTTTCCTTTTTCGGTATTTTATTTTATTTTTTCTTTTATATTAATATTTTCTCTTAATTTATTTTTTATTTATATTTTAAAAAATTTTTATAAAGTTCAAAATTTTTTATTTTTTCATTTTCCTATTTTTTTGTCTATTTTTTTTTGCTATTTTTTGTTCTATTTTATAAATTTTCAATAACTTTTTCCCTTCAAAATTTTCTTTCTTTTTGCCTTTTTTTCATATGCTTTTGTTTTTATTTGTTTTAATTCTTTCATTGTTTTAAAATTATTTATATTTCTTAAGCTTTTTTTATTCCAAATCTTTTCTTTTCATTTTTATTCTTTTCTTTTTTTTCACAAATTTCCTTTCACTTCTTATTTGCGTTTTTAAATTCTCGTACTTTTTTTTTTTTGCACTTTCTCCTTTGGTTTTCATTTTTATTTTGAATTAACTTTTCTCTTTTTTAATTTTTTGCCTTTGACTTTTTATATTGTTTTCTCATTATGTCTTATATGTTTTTCAATTTTTTGTATTTTTTGAACTTTTTTTTTTATTTTGTCTTTTTTATTTTCTTACTTTTTATATTTTTATTGTATTTTTGTTCATCTTTTTATTTTGGTTTATTTTTTTATTTTATCATTGTTGGTTATTTTCTATTGCATTTTTATAATTTTTCTTTAACTTTTTCTCCTTTCAAATTTTTCTTCTTTTTTTTACTTATTTTTTCACGTGCTTTCATATTTTTTTTGTTTTCACTTTTTTCTTTTTGTTTTATTTCATAATTTTGACTCTTCATTTTTTATTTTTTTCTTGTTTTAACTTTTTTTTTTTTGCACTTCCTTGTCTTGTTTTTATTTTTATTTTGTATTAACTTTTTCCCTTTGTTAATTTTTTTGTCTTTGATTTTTTTTATTTTTTTCTTATTACTTTTTTGCTTATGTTTTCTAAATTAATTTTTTCTATTTTGTAATCCCTTTTCATTTTTTATCTCCTTTTACTTTTTTATCTTTCATTTTTTATACCTTTATTTCTTATTGTTTGTTATATTTTTTTTATTTTTTGTTCGTATTTTATAAACTAATTTTTTTTTTACAATTTTAAAACCTCTAACTTCTTTTTTTGTGCACTTCCTTTTGTTTTTATTCCTTTTTTTGTTAACTTTTATTTTATTTTTTATCTTTGATTTTTTATATCTTTTTCTTGTATTTGTTTTTTTTTTTCTTTAAACTAAAAGTTTTTTCTGTTTTATATTTCAAATTTCTATTCATTTTGTCTTTTTATATTTTTTTGATTTGCTAACTTTTTATTTTCTTACTTTTTTATTTTTTTTCCATTTTTGGTATTTTATTTTATTTTTTCTTTTATATTACTATTTTTTATTTATATTTTTAAAAAATTTTATAAAATTTAAAATAATTATTTTTTGAATCTTTTTTCTTTTTTCATTTTCATTTTTTTTTGTTCTATGTTGTAATTTTTAAATAACTTTTTCCCTTCAAAATTTTCTTTCTTTTTGCTTTTTTTTTTTTTCATCTGCTTTCAGTGTTGCTTGTTTTAATTTTTTTGTTGTTTTAAAATTTTTTATATTTCTTTTTTCCTTTTTTATTCCAAATCTTTTGTCTTTTCATTTTTATTCTTTTCTTGCTTTTCTTATTTTTTTCACAAATTTCCTTTCATTTCTTATTTGCATCTTTAAATTATTAGACTTTTTTTGTGCACTCTCTTTTGTTTTTATTTTATTTTTTATCTTTGATTTTTATATTTTTTCCTATATTTGTTATATTTTTTTTTTGTTTTTCTTTGTATATTCTGAACTAAAAGTTTTTTCTATTTTGTATTTGAAATTTTTATTCATTTTTCTTTTATATTTTTTTATTCGCTAATTTTTTAATATCTTACTTTTTTATGTTTTGCTTTTTTGGTATTTTATTGAATTTTTTCTTCTATATTAATATTTTATCTTAATTTATTTTTCCATTTATTTTTATTTATATTTTAAAAAATTTTTATAAAGTTCCAAAATTTTTTTTTTTATTTTCCCTTTTTTTTTTTGCTATTTTTGTTCTACTTTGTAATTTTTTAATAACTTTTTCCCTTCAAATTTTTCCTTCTTTTTGCTTTTTTTCATATGCTTTCATTTTTACTTGTTTTAATTTTTTCGTTATTTTAAAAATTTTTATTTTTTTCTTTTTTATTCCAAATCTTTTGTCTTTTCATTTTTATTCTTTTCTTGCTTTTCTTATTTTTTTTTCACAAATTTCCTTTCATTTCTTATTTGCGTTTTTAAATTCTCGTACTTTTTTTTATTTTGCATTAACTTTTCTCTTTTTTAATTTTTTTTCTCACTTTTTATATTGTTTTATTATTAGGCTTATATGTTTTTCAATTTTTTTCCTTTTTTATTTTCTTACTTTTTATATTTTTTGTTGTATTTTTGTTTTTTTTCTTTTTTTGTGCTTTATTTATCTTTTTTCTTTTGCTTTAATTTTTTTTCTTATTTTATTTTTATTTTTTATTTCTTTCTTTTTTTATAGTTTCATAAATTTTTGTTAAGTTTTCAAATTTTTTATTTTTCTATCTTTTTTTCTTATTTTATCATTCTCGGTTATTTTTTATTGCATTTTTATAATTTTTCATTAACTTTTTCTCCTTTCAAATTTTTCTTCTTTTTTTTTATGTGCTTTCATTTTTTTTTTTGTTCACTTTTTTCTTTGTTTTAAAATTTTCTATAAATTTTTTTCTTTTTGTTTTATTTCATATTTTTGCCTCTTCATTTTTTATTTTTTTCTTCTTTTCCTCATTTTTTTCTCAAATTTTATTTTATATATTTTGTATTTTCATTTTTTATTTTTTTCTTGCTTTCTCTTAAATCTTTTTGTTCGCACTTTTTTTTATTTCTTCTTTATAATTTTAAAACCTCAAACTTCTTTTTTTGTGCACATTCTTTTATTTTTATTTATATTTTTTATTAACTTTTATTTTATTTTTCATCTTTTTCCTCTATTTGTTATATATATATATATATATATATATATATTTTGTTTTCTTTGTGCATTCTAAACTAAAAGTTTTTTCCATTTTGTATTTGAAATTTTTATTCATTTTGTCTTTTTATATTTTTTTGATTCGTAAATTTTTTGTTTTCTTACTTTGTTACTTTTTATTTTTTTCCTTTTTCGGTATTTTATTTTATTTTTTCTTTTATATTAATATTTTCTCTTAATTTATTTTTTATTTATATTTTAAAAAATTTTTATAAAGTTCAAAATTTTTTATTTTTTCATTTTCCTATTTTTTTGTCTATTTTTTTTTGCTATTTTTTGTTCTATTTTATAAATTTTCAATAACTTTTTCCCTTCAAAATTTTCTTTCTTTTTGCCTTTTTTTCATATGCTTTTGTTTTTATTTGTTTTAATTCTTTCATTGTTTTAAAATTATTTATATTTCTTAAGCTTTTTTTATTCCAAATCTTTTCTTTTCATTTTTATTCTTTTCTTTTTTTTCACAAATTTCCTTTCACTTCTTATTTGCGTTTTTAAATTCTCGTACTTTTTTTTTTTTGCACTTTCTCCTTTGGTTTTCATTTTTATTTTGAATTAACTTTTCTCTTTTTTAATTTTTTGCCTTTGACTTTTTATATTGTTTTCTCATTATGTCTTATATGTTTTTCAATTTTTTGTATTTTTTGAACTTTTTTTTTTATTTTGTCTTTTTTATTTTCTTACTTTTTATATTTTTATTGTATTTTTGTTCATCTTTTTATTTTGGTTTATTTTTTTATTTTATCATTGTTGGTTATTTTCTATTGCATTTTTATAATTTTTCTTTAACTTTTTCTCCTTTCAAATTTTTCTTCTTTTTTTTACTTATTTTTTCACGTGCTTTCATATTTTTTTTGTTTTCACTTTTTTCTTTTTGTTTTATTTCATAATTTTGACTCTTCATTTTTTATTTTTTTCTTGTTTTAACTTTTTTTTTTTTGCACTTCCTTGTCTTGTTTTTATTTTTATTTTGTATTAACTTTTTCCCTTTGTTAATTTTTTTGTCTTTGATTTTTTTTATTTTTTTCTTATTACTTTTTTGCTTATGTTTTCTAAATTAATTTTTTCTATTTTGTAATCCCTTTTCATTTTTTATCTCCTTTTACTTTTTTATCTTTCATTTTTTATACCTTTATTTCTTATTGTTTGTTATATTTTTTTTATTTTTTGTTCGTATTTTATAAACTAATTTTTTTTTTACAATTTTAAAACCTCTAACTTCTTTTTTTGTGCACTTCCTTTTGTTTTTATTCCTTTTTTTGTTAACTTTTATTTTATTTTTTATCTTTGATTTTTTATATCTTTTTCTTGTATTTGTTTTTTTTTTTCTTTAAACTAAAAGTTTTTTCTGTTTTATATTTCAAATTTCTATTCATTTTGTCTTTTTATATTTTTTTGATTTGCTAACTTTTTATTTTCTTACTTTTTTATTTTTTTTCCATTTTTGGTATTTTATTTTATTTTTTCTTTTATATTACTATTTTTTATTTATATTTTTAAAAAATTTTATAAAATTTAAAATAATTATTTTTTGAATCTTTTTTCTTTTTTCATTTTCATTTTTTTTTGTTCTATGTTGTAATTTTTAAATAACTTTTTCCCTTCAAAATTTTCTTTCTTTTTGCTTTTTTTTTTTTTCATCTGCTTTCAGTGTTGCTTGTTTTAATTTTTTTGTTGTTTTAAAATTTTTTATATTTCTTTTTTCCTTTTTTATTCCAAATCTTTTGTCTTTTCATTTTTATTCTTTTCTTGCTTTTCTTATTTTTTTCACAAATTTCCTTTCATTTCTTATTTGCATCTTTAAATTATTAGACTTTTTTTGTGCACTCTCTTTTGTTTTTATTTTATTTTTTATCTTTGATTTTTATATTTTTTCCTATATTTGTTATATTTTTTTTTTGTTTTTCTTTGTATATTCTGAACTAAAAGTTTTTTCTATTTTGTATTTGAAATTTTTATTCATTTTTCTTTTATATTTTTTTATTCGCTAATTTTTTAATATCTTACTTTTTTATGTTTTGCTTTTTTGGTATTTTATTGAATTTTTTCTTCTATATTAATATTTTATCTTAATTTATTTTTCCATTTATTTTTATTTATATTTTAAAAAATTTTTATAAAGTTCCAAAATTTTTTTTTTTATTTTCCCTTTTTTTTTTTGCTATTTTTGTTCTACTTTGTAATTTTTTAATAACTTTTTCCCTTCAAATTTTTCCTTCTTTTTGCTTTTTTTCATATGCTTTCATTTTTACTTGTTTTAATTTTTTCGTTATTTTAAAAATTTTTATTTTTTTCTTTTTTATTCCAAATCTTTTGTCTTTTCATTTTTATTCTTTTCTTGCTTTTCTTATTTTTTTTTCACAAATTTCCTTTCATTTCTTATTTGCGTTTTTAAATTCTCGTACTTTTTTTTATTTTGCATTAACTTTTCTCTTTTTTAATTTTTTTTCTCACTTTTTATATTGTTTTATTATTAGGCTTATATGTTTTTCAATTTTTTTCCTTTTTTATTTTCTTACTTTTTATATTTTTTGTTGTATTTTTGTTTTTTTTCTTTTTTTGTGCTTTATTTATCTTTTTTCTTTTGCTTTAATTTTTTTTCTTATTTTATTTTTATTTTTTATTTCTTTCTTTTTTTATAGTTTCATAAATTTTTGTTAAGTTTTCAAATTTTTTATTTTTCTATCTTTTTTTCTTATTTTATCATTCTCGGTTATTTTTTATTGCATTTTTATAATTTTTCATTAACTTTTTCTCCTTTCAAATTTTTCTTCTTTTTTTTTATGTGCTTTCATTTTTTTTTTTGTTCACTTTTTTCTTTGTTTTAAAATTTTCTATAAATTTTTTTCTTTTTGTTTTATTTCATATTTTTGCCTCTTCATTTTTTATTTTTTTCTTCTTTTCCTCATTTTTTTCTCAAATTTTATTTTATATATTTTGTATTTTCATTTTTTATTTTTTTCTTGCTTTCTCTTAAATCTTTTTGTTCGCACTTTTTTTTATTTCTTCTTTATAATTTTAAAACCTCAAACTTCTTTTTTTGTGCACATTCTTTTATTTTTATTTATATTTTTTATTAACTTTTATTTTATTTTTCATCTTTTTCCTCTATTTGTTATATATATATATATATATATATATATATTTTGTTTTCTTTGTGCATTCTAAACTAAAAGTTTTTTCCATTTTGTATTTGAAATTTTTATTCATTTTGTCTTTTTATATTTTTTTGATTCGTAAATTTTTTGTTTTCTTACTTTGTTACTTTTTATTTTTTTCCTTTTTCGGTATTTTATTTTATTTTTTCTTTTATATTAATATTTTCTCTTAATTTATTTTTTATTTATATTTTAAAAAATTTTTATAAAGTTCAAAATTTTTTATTTTTTCATTTTCCTATTTTTTTGTCTATTTTTTTTTGCTATTTTTTGTTCTATTTTATAAATTTTCAATAACTTTTTCCCTTCAAAATTTTCTTTCTTTTTGCCTTTTTTTCATATGCTTTTGTTTTTATTTGTTTTAATTCTTTCATTGTTTTAAAATTATTTATATTTCTTAAGCTTTTTTTATTCCAAATCTTTTCTTTTCATTTTTATTCTTTTCTTTTTTTTCACAAATTTCCTTTCACTTCTTATTTGCGTTTTTAAATTCTCGTACTTTTTTTTTTTTGCACTTTCTCCTTTGGTTTTCATTTTTATTTTGAATTAACTTTTCTCTTTTTTAATTTTTTGCCTTTGACTTTTTATATTGTTTTCTCATTATGTCTTATATGTTTTTCAATTTTTTGTATTTTTTGAACTTTTTTTTTTATTTTGTCTTTTTTATTTTCTTACTTTTTATATTTTTATTGTATTTTTGTTCATCTTTTTATTTTGGTTTATTTTTTTATTTTATCATTGTTGGTTATTTTCTATTGCATTTTTATAATTTTTCTTTAACTTTTTCTCCTTTCAAATTTTTCTTCTTTTTTTTACTTATTTTTTCACGTGCTTTCATATTTTTTTTGTTTTCACTTTTTTCTTTTTGTTTTATTTCATAATTTTGACTCTTCATTTTTTATTTTTTTCTTGTTTTAACTTTTTTTTTTTTGCACTTCCTTGTCTTGTTTTTATTTTTATTTTGTATTAACTTTTTCCCTTTGTTAATTTTTTTGTCTTTGATTTTTTTTATTTTTTTCTTATTACTTTTTTGCTTATGTTTTCTAAATTAATTTTTTCTATTTTGTAATCCCTTTTCATTTTTTATCTCCTTTTACTTTTTTATCTTTCATTTTTTATACCTTTATTTCTTATTGTTTGTTATATTTTTTTTATTTTTTGTTCGTATTTTATAAACTAATTTTTTTTTTACAATTTTAAAACCTCTAACTTCTTTTTTTGTGCACTTCCTTTTGTTTTTATTCCTTTTTTTGTTAACTTTTATTTTATTTTTTATCTTTGATTTTTTATATCTTTTTCTTGTATTTGTTTTTTTTTTTCTTTAAACTAAAAGTTTTTTCTGTTTTATATTTCAAATTTCTATTCATTTTGTCTTTTTATATTTTTTTGATTTGCTAACTTTTTATTTTCTTACTTTTTTATTTTTTTTCCATTTTTGGTATTTTATTTTATTTTTTCTTTTATATTACTATTTTTTATTTATATTTTTAAAAAATTTTATAAAATTTAAAATAATTATTTTTTGAATCTTTTTTCTTTTTTCATTTTCATTTTTTTTTGTTCTATGTTGTAATTTTTAAATAACTTTTTCCCTTCAAAATTTTCTTTCTTTTTGCTTTTTTTTTTTTCATCTGCTTTCAGTGTTGCTTGTTTTAATTTTTTTGTTGTTTTAAAATTTTTTATATTTCTTTTTTCCTTTTTTATTCCAAATCTTTTGTCTTTTCATTTTTATTCTTTTCTTGCTTTTCTTATTTTTTTCACAAATTTCCTTTCATTTCTTATTTGCATCTTTAAATTATTAGACTTTTTTTGTGCACTCTCTTTTGTTTTTATTTTATTTTTTATCTTTGATTTTTATATTTTTTCCTATATTTGTTATATTTTTTTTTTGTTTTTCTTTGTATATTCTGAACTAAAAGTTTTTTCTATTTTGTATTTGAAATTTTTATTCATTTTTCTTTTATATTTTTTTATTCGCTAATTTTTTAATATCTTACTTTTTTATGTTTTGCTTTTTTGGTATTTTATTGAATTTTTTCTTCTATATTAATATTTTATCTTAATTTATTTTTCCATTTATTTTTATTTATATTTTAAAAAATTTTTATAAAGTTCCAAAATTTTTTTTTTTATTTTCCCTTTTTTTTTTTGCTATTTTTGTTCTACTTTGTAATTTTTTAATAACTTTTTCCCTTCAAATTTTTCCTTCTTTTTGCTTTTTTTCATATGCTTTCATTTTTACTTGTTTTAATTTTTTCGTTATTTTAAAAATTTTTATTTTTTTCTTTTTTATTCCAAATCTTTTGTCTTTTCATTTTTATTCTTTTCTTGCTTTTCTTATTTTTTTTTCACAAATTTCCTTTCATTTCTTATTTGCGTTTTTAAATTCTCGTACTTTTTTTTATTTTGCATTAACTTTTCTCTTTTTTAATTTTTTTTCTCACTTTTTATATTGTTTTATTATTAGGCTTATATGTTTTTCAATTTTTTTCCTTTTTTATTTTCTTACTTTTTATATTTTTTGTTGTATTTTTGTTTTTTTTCTTTTTTTGTGCTTTATTTATCTTTTTTCTTTTGCTTTAATTTTTTTTCTTATTTTATTTTTATTTTTTATTTCTTTCTTTTTTTATAGTTTCATAAATTTTTGTTAAGTTTTCAAATTTTTTATTTTTCTATCTTTTTTTCTTATTTTATCATTCTCGGTTATTTTTTATTGCATTTTTATAATTTTTCATTAACTTTTTCTCCTTTCAAATTTTTCTTCTTTTTTTTTATGTGCTTTCATTTTTTTTTTTGTTCACTTTTTTCTTTGTTTTAAAATTTTCTATAAATTTTTTTCTTTTTGTTTTATTTCATATTTTTGCCTCTTCATTTTTTATTTTTTTCTTCTTTTCCTCATTTTTTTCTCAAATTTTATTTTATATATTTTGTATTTTCATTTTTTATTTTTTTCTTGCTTTCTCTTAAATCTTTTTGTTCGCACTTTTTTTTATTTCTTCTTTATAATTTTAAAACCTCAAACTTCTTTTTTTGTGCACATTCTTTTATTTTTATTTATATTTTTTATTAACTTTTATTTTATTTTTCATCTTTTTCCTCTATTTGTTATATATATATATATATATATATATATTTTGTTTTCTTTGTGCATTCTAAACTAAAAGTTTTTTCCATTTTGTATTTGAAATTTTTATTCATTTTGTCTTTTTATATTTTTTTGATTCGTAAATTTTTTGTTTTCTTACTTTGTTACTTTTTATTTTTTTCCTTTTTCGGTATTTTATTTTATTTTTTCTTTTATATTAATATTTTCTCTTAATTTATTTTTTATTTATATTTTAAAAAATTTTTATAAAGTTCAAAATTTTTTATTTTTTCATTTTCCTATTTTTTTGTCTATTTTTTTTTGCTATTTTTTGTTCTATTTTATAAATTTTCAATAACTTTTTCCCTTCAAAATTTTCTTTCTTTTTGCCTTTTTTTCATATGCTTTTGTTTTTATTTGTTTTAATTCTTTCATTGTTTTAAAATTATTTATATTTCTTAAGCTTTTTTTATTCCAAATCTTTTCTTTTCATTTTTATTCTTTTCTTTTTTTTCACAAATTTCCTTTCACTTCTTATTTGCGTTTTTAAATTCTCATACTTTTTTTTTTTTGCACTTTCTCCTTTGGTTTTCATTTTTATTTTGAATTAACTTTTCTCTTTTTTAATTTTTTGCCTTTGACTTTTTATATTGTTTTCTCATTATGTCTTATATGTTTTTCAATTTTTTGTATTTTTTGAACTTTTTTTTTTATTTTGTCTTTTTTATTTTCTTACTTTTTATATTTTTATTGTATTTTTGTTCATCTTTTTATTTTGGTTTATTTTTTTATTTTATCATTGTTGGTTATTTTCTATTGCATTTTTATAATTTTTCTTTAACTTTTTCTCCTTTCAAATTTTTCTTCTTTTTTTTACTTATTTTTTCACGTGCTTTCATATTTTTTTTGTTTTCACTTTTTTCTTTTTGTTTTATTTCATAATTTTGACTCTTCATTTTTTATTTTTTTCTTGTTTTAACTTTTTTTTTTTTGCACTTCCTTGTCTTGTTTTTATTTTTATTTTGTATTAACTTTTTCCCTTTGTTAATTTTTTTGTCTTTGATTTTTTTTATTTTTTTCTTATTACTTTTTTGCTTATGTTTTCTAAATTAATTTTTTCTATTTTGTAATCCCTTTTCATTTTTTATCTCCTTTTACTTTTTTATCTTTCATTTTTTATACCTTTATTTCTTATTGTTTGTTATATTTTTTTTATTTTTTGTTCGTATTTTATAAACTAATTTTTTTTTTACAATTTTAAAACCTCTAACTTCTTTTTTTGTGCACTTCCTTTTGTTTTTATTCCTTTTTTTGTTAACTTTTATTTTATTTTTTATCTTTGATTTTTTATATCTTTTTCTTGTATTTGTTTTTTTTTTTCTTTAAACTAAAAGTTTTTTCTGTTTTATATTTCAAATTTCTATTCATTTTGTCTTTTTATATTTTTTTGATTTGCTAACTTTTTATTTTCTTACTTTTTTATTTTTTTTCCATTTTTGGTATTTTATTTTATTTTTTCTTTTATATTACTATTTTTTATTTATATTTTAAAAAAATTTTATAAAATTTAAAATAATTATTTTTTGAATCTTTTTTCTTTTTTCATTTTCATTTTTTTTTGTTCTATGTTGTAATTTTTAAATAACTTTTTCCCTTCAAAATTTTCTTTCTTTTTGCTTTTTTTTTTTTTTCATCTGCTTTCAGTGTTGCTTGTTTTAATTTTTTTGTTGTTTTAAAATTTTTTATATTTCTTTTTTCCTTTTTTATTCCAAATCTTTTGTCTTTTCATTTTTATTCTTTTCTTGCTTTTCTTATTTTTTTCACAAATTTCCTTTCATTTCTTATTTGCATCTTTAAATTATTAGACTTTTTTTGTGCACTCTCTTTTGTTTTTATTTTATTTTTTATCTTTGATTTTTATATTTTTTCCTATATTTGTTATATTTTTTTTTTGTTTTTCTTTGTATATTCTGAACTAAAAGTTTTTTCTATTTTGTATTTGAAATTTTTATTCATTTTTCTTTTATATTTTTTTATTCGCTAATTTTTTAATATCTTACTTTTTTATGTTTTGCTTTTTTGGTATTTTATTGAATTTTTTCTTCTATATTAATATTTTATCTTAATTTATTTTTCCATTTATTTTTATTTATATTTTAAAAAATTTTTATAAAGTTCCAAAATTTTTTTTTTTATTTTCCCTTTTTTTTTTTGCTATTTTTGTTCTACTTTGTAATTTTTTAATAACTTTTTCCCTTCAAATTTTTCCTTCTTTTTGCTTTTTTTCATATGCTTTCATTTTTACTTGTTTTAATTTTTTCGTTATTTTAAAAATTTTTATTTTTTTCTTTTTTATTCCAAATCTTTTGTCTTTTCATTTTTATTCTTTTCTTGCTTTTCTTATTTTTTTTTCACAAATTTCCTTTCATTTCTTATTTGCGTTTTTAAATTCTCGTACTTTTTTTTATTTTGCATTAACTTTTCTCTTTTTTAATTTTTTTTCTCACTTTTTATATTGTTTTATTATTAGGCTTATATGTTTTTCAATTTTTTTCCTTTTTTATTTTCTTACTTTTTATATTTTTTGTTGTATTTTTGTTTTTTTTCTTTTTTTGTGCTTTATTTATCTTTTTTCTTTTGCTTTAATTTTTTTTCTTATTTTATTTTTATTTTTTATTTCTTTCTTTTTTTATAGTTTCATAAATTTTTGTTAAGTTTTCAAATTTTTTATTTTTCTATCTTTTTTTCTTATTTTATCATTCTCGGTTATTTTTTATTGCATTTTTATAATTTTTCATTAACTTTTTCTCCTTTCAAATTTTTCTTCTTTTTTTTTATGTGCTTTCATTTTTTTTTTTGTTCACTTTTTTCTTTGTTTTAAAATTTTCTATAAATTTTTTTCTTTTTGTTTTATTTCATATTTTTGCCTCTTCATTTTTTATTTTTTTCTTCTTTTCCTCATTTTTTTCTCAAATTTTATTTTATATATTTTGTATTTTCATTTTTTATTTTTTTCTTGCTTTCTCTTAAATCTTTTTGTTCGCACTTTTTTTTATTTCTTCTTTATAATTTTAAAACCTCAAACTTCTTTTTTTGTGCACATTCTTTTATTTTTATTTATATTTTTTATTAACTTTTATTTTATTTTTCATCTTTTTCCTCTATTTGTTATATATATATATATATATATATATATATTTTGTTTTCTTTGTGCATTCTAAACTAAAAGTTTTTTCCATTTTGTATTTGAAATTTTTATTCATTTTGTCTTTTTATATTTTTTTGATTCGTAAATTTTTTGTTTTCTTACTTTGTTACTTTTTATTTTTTTCCTTTTTCGGTATTTTATTTTATTTTTTCTTTTATATTAATATTTTCTCTTAATTTATTTTTTATTTATATTTTAAAAAATTTTTATAAAGTTCAAAATTTTTTATTTTTTCATTTTCCTATTTTTTTGTCTATTTTTTTTTGCTATTTTTTGTTCTATTTTATAAATTTTCAATAACTTTTTCCCTTCAAAATTTTCTTTCTTTTTGCCTTTTTTTCATATGCTTTTGTTTTTATTTGTTTTAATTCTTTCATTGTTTTAAAATTATTTATATTTCTTAAGCTTTTTTTATTCCAAATCTTTTCTTTTCATTTTTATTCTTTTCTTTTTTTTCACAAATTTCCTTTCACTTCTTATTTGCGTTTTTAAATTCTCGTACTTTTTTTTTTTTGCACTTTCTCCTTTGGTTTTCATTTTTATTTTGAATTAACTTTTCTCTTTTTTAATTTTTTGCCTTTGACTTTTTATATTGTTTTCTCATTATGTCTTATATGTTTTTCAATTTTTTGTATTTTTTGAACTTTTTTTTTTATTTTGTCTTTTTTATTTTCTTACTTTTTATATTTTTATTGTATTTTTGTTCATCTTTTTATTTTGGTTTATTTTTTTATTTTATCATTGTTGGTTATTTTCTATTGCATTTTTATAATTTTTCTTTAACTTTTTCTCCTTTCAAATTTTTCTTCTTTTTTTTACTTATTTTTTCACGTGCTTTCATATTTTTTTTGTTTTCACTTTTTTCTTTTTGTTTTATTTCATAATTTTGACTCTTCATTTTTTATTTTTTTCTTGTTTTAACTTTTTTTTTTTTGCACTTCCTTGTCTTGTTTTTATTTTTATTTTGTATTAACTTTTTCCCTTTGTTAATTTTTTTGTCTTTGATTTTTTTTATTTTTTTCTTATTACTTTTTTGCTTATGTTTTCTAAATTAATTTTTTCTATTTTGTAATCCCTTTTCATTTTTTATCTCCTTTTACTTTTTTATCTTTCATTTTTTATACCTTTATTTCTTATTGTTTGTTATATTTTTTTTATTTTTTGTTCGTATTTTATAAACTAATTTTTTTTTTACAATTTTAAAACCTCTAACTTCTTTTTTTGTGCACTTCCTTTTGTTTTTATTCCTTTTTTTGTTAACTTTTATTTTATTTTTTATCTTTGATTTTTTATATCTTTTTCTTGTATTTGTTTTTTTTTTTCTTTAAACTAAAAGTTTTTTCTGTTTTATATTTCAAATTTCTATTCATTTTGTCTTTTTATATTTTTTTGATTTGCTAACTTTTTATTTTCTTACTTTTTTATTTTTTTTCCATTTTTGGTATTTTATTTTATTTTTTCTTTTATATTACTATTTTTTATTTATATTTTTAAAAAATTTTATAAAATTTAAAATAATTATTTTTTGAATCTTTTTTCTTTTTTCATTTTCATTTTTTTTTGTTCTATGTTGTAATTTTTAAATAACTTTTTCCCTTCAAAATTTTCTTTCTTTTTGCTTTTTTTTTTTTTCATCTGCTTTCAGTGTTGCTTGTTTTAATTTTTTTGTTGTTTTAAAATTTTTTATATTTCTTTTTTCCTTTTTTATTCCAAATCTTTTGTCTTTTCATTTTTATTCTTTTCTTGCTTTTCTTATTTTTTTCACAAATTTCCTTTCATTTCTTATTTGCATCTTTAAATTATTAGACTTTTTTTGTGCACTCTCTTTTGTTTTTATTTTATTTTTTATCTTTGATTTTTATATTTTTTCCTATATTTGTTATATTTTTTTTTTGTTTTTCTTTGTATATTCTGAACTAAAAGTTTTTTCTATTTTGTATTTGAAATTTTTATTCATTTTTCTTTTATATTTTTTTATTCGCTAATTTTTTAATATCTTACTTTTTTATGTTTTGCTTTTTTGGTATTTTATTGAATTTTTTCTTCTATATTAATATTTTATCTTAATTTATTTTTCCATTTATTTTTATTTATATTTTAAAAAATTTTTATAAAGTTCCAAAATTTTTTTTTTTATTTTCCCTTTTTTTTTTTGCTATTTTTGTTCTACTTTGTAATTTTTTAATAACTTTTTCCCTTCAAATTTTTCCTTCTTTTTGCTTTTTTTCATATGCTTTCATTTTTACTTGTTTTAATTTTTTCGTTATTTTAAAAATTTTTATTTTTTTCTTTTTTATTCCAAATCTTTTGTCTTTTCATTTTTATTCTTTTCTTGCTTTTCTTATTTTTTTTTCACAAATTTCCTTTCATTTCTTATTTGCGTTTTTAAATTCTCGTACTTTTTTTTATTTTGCATTAACTTTTCTCTTTTTTAATTTTTTTTCTCACTTTTTATATTGTTTTATTATTAGGCTTATATGTTTTTCAATTTTTTTCCTTTTTTATTTTCTTACTTTTTATATTTTTTGTTGTATTTTTGTTTTTTTTCTTTTTTTGTGCTTTATTTATCTTTTTTCTTTTGCTTTAATTTTTTTTCTTATTTTATTTTTATTTTTTATTTCTTTCTTTTTTTATAGTTTCATAAATTTTTGTTAAGTTTTCAAATTTTTTATTTTTCTATCTTTTTTTCTTATTTTATCATTCTCGGTTATTTTTTATTGCATTTTTATAATTTTTCATTAACTTTTTCTCCTTTCAAATTTTTCTTCTTTTTTTTTATGTGCTTTCATTTTTTTTTTTGTTCACTTTTTTCTTTGTTTTAAAATTTTCTATAAATTTTTTTCTTTTTGTTTTATTTCATATTTTTGCCTCTTCATTTTTTATTTTTTTCTTCTTTTCCTCATTTTTTTCTCAAATTTTATTTTATATATTTTGTATTTTCATTTTTTATTTTTTTCTTGCTTTCTCTTAAATCTTTTTGTTCGCACTTTTTTTTATTTCTTCTTTATAATTTTAAAACCTCAAACTTCTTTTTTTGTGCACATTCTTTTATTTTTATTTATATTTTTTATTAACTTTTATTTTATTTTTCATCTTTTTCCTCTATTTGTTATATATATATATATATATATATATATATTTTGTTTTCTTTGTGCATTCTAAACTAAAAGTTTTTTCCATTTTGTATTTGAAATTTTTATTCATTTTGTCTTTTTATATTTTTTTGATTCGTAAATTTTTTGTTTTCTTACTTTGTTACTTTTTATTTTTTTCCTTTTTCGGTATTTTATTTTATTTTTTCTTTTATATTAATATTTTCTCTTAATTTATTTTTTATTTATATTTTAAAAAATTTTTATAAAGTTCAAAATTTTTTATTTTTTCATTTTCCTATTTTTTTGTCTATTTTTTTTTGCTATTTTTTGTTCTATTTTATAAATTTTCAATAACTTTTTCCCTTCAAAATTTTCTTTCTTTTTGCCTTTTTTTCATATGCTTTTGTTTTTATTTGTTTTAATTCTTTCATTGTTTTAAAATTATTTATATTTCTTAAGCTTTTTTTATTCCAAATCTTTTCTTTTCATTTTTATTCTTTTCTTTTTTTTCACAAATTTCCTTTCACTTCTTATTTGCGTTTTTAAATTCTCGTACTTTTTTTTTTTTGCACTTTCTCCTTTGGTTTTCATTTTTATTTTGAATTAACTTTTCTCTTTTTTAATTTTTTGCCTTTGACTTTTTATATTGTTTTCTCATTATGTCTTATATGTTTTTCAATTTTTTGTATTTTTTGAACTTTTTTTTTTATTTTGTCTTTTTTATTTTCTTACTTTTTATATTTTTATTGTATTTTTGTTCATCTTTTTATTTTGGTTTATTTTTTTATTTTATCATTGTTGGTTATTTTCTATTGCATTTTTATAATTTTTCTTTAACTTTTTCTCCTTTCAAATTTTTCTTCTTTTTTTTACTTATTTTTTCACGTGCTTTCATATTTTTTTTGTTTTCACTTTTTTCTTTTTGTTTTATTTCATAATTTTGACTCTTCATTTTTTATTTTTTTCTTGTTTTAACTTTTTTTTTTTTGCACTTCCTTGTCTTGTTTTTATTTTTATTTTGTATTAACTTTTTCCCTTTGTTAATTTTTTTGTCTTTGATTTTTTTTATTTTTTTCTTATTACTTTTTTGCTTATGTTTTCTAAATTAATTTTTTCTATTTTGTAATCCCTTTTCATTTTTTATCTCCTTTTACTTTTTTATCTTTCATTTTTTATACCTTTATTTCTTATTGTTTGTTATATTTTTTTTATTTTTTGTTCGTATTTTATAAACTAATTTTTTTTTTACAATTTTAAAACCTCTAACTTCTTTTTTTGTGCACTTCCTTTTGTTTTTATTCCTTTTTTTGTTAACTTTTATTTTATTTTTTATCTTTGATTTTTTATATCTTTTTCTTGTATTTGTTTTTTTTTTTCTTTAAACTAAAAGTTTTTTCTGTTTTATATTTCAAATTTCTATTCATTTTGTCTTTTTATATTTTTTTGATTTGCTAACTTTTTATTTTCTTACTTTTTTATTTTTTTTCCATTTTTGGTATTTTATTTTATTTTTTCTTTTATATTACTATTTTTTATTTATATTTTTAAAAAATTTTATAAAATTTAAAATAATTATTTTTTGAATCTTTTTTCTTTTTTCATTTTCATTTTTTTTTGTTCTATGTTGTAATTTTTAAATAACTTTTTCCCTTCAAAATTTTCTTTCTTTTTGCTTTTTTTTTTTTTCATCTGCTTTCAGTGTTGCTTGTTTTAATTTTTTTGTTGTTTTAAAATTTTTTATATTTCTTTTTTCCTTTTTTATTCCAAATCTTTTGTCTTTTCATTTTTATTCTTTTCTTGCTTTTCTTATTTTTTTCACAAATTTCCTTTCATTTCTTATTTGCATCTTTAAATTATTAGACTTTTTTTGTGCACTCTCTTTTGTTTTTATTTTATTTTTTATCTTTGATTTTTATATTTTTTCCTATATTTGTTATATTTTTTTTTTGTTTTTCTTTGTATATTCTGAACTAAAAGTTTTTTCTATTTTGTATTTGAAATTTTTATTCATTTTTCTTTTATATTTTTTTATTCGCTAATTTTTTAATATCTTACTTTTTTATGTTTTGCTTTTTTGGTATTTTATTGAATTTTTTCTTCTATATTAATATTTTATCTTAATTTATTTTTCCATTTATTTTTATTTATATTTTAAAAAATTTTTATAAAGTTCCAAAATTTTTTTTTTTATTTTCCCTTTTTTTTTTTGCTATTTTTGTTCTACTTTGTAATTTTTTAATAACTTTTTCCCTTCAAATTTTTCCTTCTTTTTGCTTTTTTTCATATGCTTTCATTTTTACTTGTTTTAATTTTTTCGTTATTTTAAAAATTTTTATTTTTTTCTTTTTTATTCCAAATCTTTTGTCTTTTCATTTTTATTCTTTTCTTGCTTTTCTTATTTTTTTTTCACAAATTTCCTTTCATTTCTTATTTGCGTTTTTAAATTCTCGTACTTTTTTTATTTTGCATTAACTTTTCTCTTTTTTAATTTTTTTTCTCACTTTTTATATTGTTTTATTATTAGGCTTATATGTTTTTCAATTTTTTTCCTTTTTTATTTTCTTACTTTTTATATTTTTTGTTGTATTTTTGTTTTTTTTCTTTTTTTGTGCTTTATTTATCTTTTTTCTTTTGCTTTAATTTTTTTTCTTATTTTATTTTTATTTTTTATTTCTTTCTTTTTTTATAGTTTCATAAATTTTTGTTAAGTTTTCAAATTTTTTATTTTTCTATCTTTTTTTCTTATTTTATCATTCTCGGTTATTTTTTATTGCATTTTTATAATTTTTCATTAACTTTTTCTCCTTTCAAATTTTTCTTCTTTTTTTTTATGTGCTTTCATTTTTTTTTTTGTTCACTTTTTTCTTTGTTTTAAAATTTTCTATAAATTTTTTTCTTTTTGTTTTATTTCATATTTTTGCCTCTTCATTTTTTATTTTTTTCTTCTTTTCCTCATTTTTTTCTCAAATTTTATTTTATATATTTTGTATTTTCATTTTTTATTTTTTTCTTGCTTTCTCTTAAATCTTTTTGTTCGCACTTTTTTTTATTTCTTCTTTATAATTTTAAAACCTCAAACTTCTTTTTTTGTGCACATTCTTTTATTTTTATTTATATTTTTTATTAACTTTTATTTTATTTTTCATCTTTTTCCTCTATTTGTTATATATATATATATATATATATATTTTGTTTTCTTTGTGCATTCTAAACTAAAAGTTTTTTCCATTTTGTATTTGAAATTTTTATTCATTTTGTCTTTTTATATTTTTTTGATTCGTAAATTTTTTATTTTCTTACTTTGTTACTTTTTATTTTTTTCCTTTTTCGGTATTTTATTTTATTTTTTCTTTTATATTAATATTTTCTCTTAATTTATTTTTTATTTATATTTTAAAAAATTTTTATAAAGTTCAAAATTTTTTATTTTTTCATTTTCCTATTTTTTTGTCTATTTTTTTTTGCTATTTTTTGTTCTATTTTATAAATTTTCAATAACTTTTTCCCTTCAAAATTTTCTTTCTTTTTGCCTTTTTTTCATATGCTTTTGTTTTTATTTGTTTTAATTCTTTCATTGTTTTAAAATTATTTATATTTCTTAAGCTTTTTTTATTCCAAATCTTTTCTTTTCATTTTTATTCTTTTCTTTTTTTTCACAAATTTCCTTTCACTTCTTATTTGCGTTTTTAAATTCTCATACTTTTTTTTTTTTGCACTTTCTCCTTTGGTTTTCATTTTTATTTTGAATTAACTTTTCTCTTTTTTAATTTTTTGCCTTTGACTTTTTATATTGTTTTCTCATTATGTCTTATATGTTTTTCAATTTTTTGTATTTTTTGAACTTTTTTTTTTATTTTGTCTTTTTTATTTTCTTACTTTTTATATTTTTATTGTATTTTTGTTCATCTTTTTATTTTGGTTTATTTTTTTATTTTATCATTGTTGGTTATTTTCTATTGCATTTTTATAATTTTTCTTTAACTTTTTCTCCTTTCAAATTTTTCTTCTTTTTTTTACTTATTTTTTCACGTGCTTTCATATTTTTTTTGTTTTCACTTTTTTCTTTTTGTTTTATTTCATAATTTTGACTCTTCATTTTTTATTTTTTTCTTGTTTTAACTTTTTTTTTTTTGCACTTCCTTGTCTTGTTTTTATTTTTATTTTGTATTAACTTTTTCCCTTTGTTAATTTTTTTGTCTTTGATTTTTTTTATTTTTTTCTTATTACTTTTTTGCTTATGTTTTCTAAATTAATTTTTTCTATTTTGTAATCCCTTTTCATTTTTTATCTCCTTTTACTTTTTTATCTTTCATTTTCTATACCTTTATTTCTTATTGTTTGTTATATTTTTTTTATTTTTTGTTCGTATTTTATAAACTAATTTTTTTTTTACAATTTTAAAACCTCTAACTTCTTTTTTTGTGCACTTCCTTTTGTTTTTATTCCTTTTTTTGTTAACTTTTATTTTATTTTTTATCTTTGATTTTTTATATCTTTTTCTTGTATTTGTTTTTTTTTTTCTTTAAACTAAAAGTTTTTTCTGTTTTATATTTCAAATTTCTATTCATTTTGTCTTTTTATATTTTTTTGATTTGCTAACTTTTTATTTTCTTACTTTTTTATTTTTTTTCCATTTTTGGTATTTTATTTTATTTTTTCTTTTATATTACTATTTTTTATTTATATTTTTAAAAAATTTTATAAAATTTAAAATAATTATTTTTTGAATCTTTTTTCTTTTTTCATTTTCATTTTTTTTTGTTCTATGTTGTAATTTTTAAATAACTTTTTCCCTTCAAAATTTTCTTTCTTTTTGCTTTTTTTTTTTTTCATCTGCTTTCAGTGTTGCTTGTTTTAATTTTTTTGTTGTTTTAAAATTTTTTATATTTCTTTTTTCCTTTTTTATTCCAAATCTTTTGTCTTTTCATTTTTATTCTTTTCTTGCTTTTCTTATTTTTTTCACAAATTTCCTTTCATTTCTTATTTGCATCTTTAAATTATTAGACTTTTTTTGTGCACTCTCTTTTGTTTTTATTTTATTTTTTATCTTTGATTTTTATATTTTTTCCTATATTTGTTATATTTTTTTTTTGTTTTTCTTTGTATATTCTGAACTAAAAGTTTTTTCTATTTTGTATTTGAAATTTTTATTCATTTTTCTTTTATATTTTTTTATTCGCTAATTTTTTAATATCTTACTTTTTTATGTTTTGCTTTTTTGGTATTTTATTGAATTTTTTCTTCTATATTAATATTTTATCTTAATTTATTTTTCCATTTATTTTTATTTATATTTTAAAAAATTTTTATAAAGTTCCAAAATTTTTTTTTTTATTTTCCCTTTTTTTTTTTGCTATTTTTGTTCTACTTTGTAATTTTTTAATAACTTTTTCCCTTCAAATTTTTCCTTCTTTTTGCTTTTTTTCATATGCTTTCATTTTTACTTGTTTTAATTTTTTCGTTATTTTAAAAATTTTTATTTTTTTCTTTTTTATTCCAAATCTTTTGTCTTTTCATTTTTATTCTTTTCTTGCTTTTCTTATTTTTTTTTCACAAATTTCCTTTCATTTCTTATTTGCGTTTTTAAATTCTCGTACTTTTTTTATTTTGCATTAACTTTTCTCTTTTTTAATTTTTTTTCTCACTTTTTATATTGTTTTATTATTAGGCTTATATGTTTTTCAATTTTTTTCCTTTTTTATTTTCTTACTTTTTATATTTTTTGTTGTATTTTTGTTTTTTTTCTTTTTTTGTGCTTTATTTATCTTTTTTCTTTTGCTTTAATTTTTTTTCTTATTTTATTTTTATTTTTTATTTCTTTCTTTTTTTATAGTTTCATAAATTTTTGTTAAGTTTTCAAATTTTTTATTTTTCTATCTTTTTTTCTTATTTTATCATTCTCGGTTATTTTTTATTGCATTTTTATAATTTTTCATTAACTTTTTCTCCTTTCAAATTTTTCTTCTTTTTTTTTATGTGCTTTCATTTTTTTTTTTGTTCACTTTTTTCTTTGTTTTAAAATTTTCTATAAATTTTTTTCTTTTTGTTTTATTTCATATTTTTGCCTCTTCATTTTTTATTTTTTTCTTCTTTTCCTCATTTTTTTCTCAAATTTTATTTTATATATTTTGTATTTTCATTTTTTATTTTTTTCTTGCTTTCTCTTAAATCTTTTTGTTCGCACTTTTTTTTATTTCTTCTTTATAATTTTAAAACCTCAAACTTCTTTTTTTGTGCACATTCTTTTATTTTTATTTATATTTTTTATTAACTTTTATTTTATTTTTCATCTTTTTCCTCTATTTGTTATATATATATATATATATATATATTTTGTTTTCTTTGTGCATTCTAAACTAAAAGTTTTTTCCATTTTGTATTTGAAATTTTTATTCATTTTGTCTTTTTATATTTTTTTGATTCGTAAATTTTTTATTTTCTTACTTTGTTACTTTTTATTTTTTTCCTTTTTCGGTATTTTATTTTATTTTTTCTTTTATATTAATATTTTCTCTTAATTTATTTTTTATTTATATTTTAAAAAATTTTTATAAAGTTCAAAATTTTTTATTTTTTCATTTTCCTATTTTTTTGTCTATTTTTTTTTGCTATTTTTTGTTCTATTTTATAAATTTTCAATAACTTTTTCCCTTCAAAATTTTCTTTCTTTTTGCCTTTTTTTCATATGCTTTTGTTTTTATTTGTTTTAATTCTTTCATTGTTTTAAAATTATTTATATTTCTTAAGCTTTTTTTATTCCAAATCTTTTCTTTTCATTTTTATTCTTTTCTTTTTTTTCACAAATTTCCTTTCACTTCTTATTTGCGTTTTTAAATTCTCATACTTTTTTTTTTTTGCACTTTCTCCTTTGGTTTTCATTTTTATTTTGAATTAACTTTTCTCTTTTTTAATTTTTTGCCTTTGACTTTTTATATTGTTTTCTCATTATGTCTTATATGTTTTTCAATTTTTTGTATTTTTTGAACTTTTTTTTTTATTTTGTCTTTTTTATTTTCTTACTTTTTATATTTTTATTGTATTTTTGTTCATCTTTTTATTTTGGTTTATTTTTTTATTTTATCATTGTTGGTTATTTTCTATTGCATTTTTATAATTTTTCTTTAACTTTTTCTCCTTTCAAATTTTTCTTCTTTTTTTTACTTATTTTTTCACGTGCTTTCATATTTTTTTTGTTTTCACTTTTTTCTTTTTGTTTTATTTCATAATTTTGACTCTTCATTTTTTATTTTTTTCTTGTTTTAACTTTTTTTTTTTTGCACTTCCTTGTCTTGTTTTTATTTTTATTTTGTATTAACTTTTTCCCTTTGTTAATTTTTTTGTCTTTGATTTTTTTTATTTTTTTCTTATTACTTTTTTGCTTATGTTTTCTAAATTAATTTTTTCTATTTTGTAATCCCTTTTCATTTTTTATCTCCTTTTACTTTTTTATCTTTCATTTTCTATACCTTTATTTCTTATTGTTTGTTATATTTTTTTTATTTTTTGTTCGTATTTTATAAACTAATTTTTTTTTTACAATTTTAAAACCTCTAACTTCTTTTTTTGTGCACTTCCTTTTGTTTTTATTCCTTTTTTTGTTAACTTTTATTTTATTTTTTATCTTTGATTTTTTATATCTTTTTCTTGTATTTGTTTTTTTTTTTCTTTAAACTAAAAGTTTTTTCTGTTTTATATTTCAAATTTCTATTCATTTTGTCTTTTTATATTTTTTTGATTTGCTAACTTTTTATTTTCTTACTTTTTTATTTTTTTTCCATTTTTGGTATTTTATTTTATTTTTTCTTTTATATTACTATTTTTTATTTATATTTTTAAAAAATTTTATAAAATTTAAAATAATTATTTTTTGAATCTTTTTTCTTTTTTCATTTTCATTTTTTTTTGTTCTATGTTGTAATTTTTAAATAACTTTTTCCCTTCAAAATTTTCTTTCTTTTTGCTTTTTTTTTTTTTCATCTGCTTTCAGTGTTGCTTGTTTTAATTTTTTTGTTGTTTTAAAATTTTTTATATTTCTTTTTTCCTTTTTTATTCCAAATCTTTTGTCTTTTCATTTTTATTCTTTTCTTGCTTTTCTTATTTTTTTCACAAATTTCCTTTCATTTCTTATTTGCATCTTTAAATTATTAGACTTTTTTTGTGCACTCTCTTTTGTTTTTATTTTATTTTTTATCTTTGATTTTTATATTTTTTCCTATATTTGTTATATTTTTTTTTTGTTTTTCTTTGTATATTCTGAACTAAAAGTTTTTTCTATTTTGTATTTGAAATTTTTATTCATTTTTCTTTTATATTTTTTTATTCGCTAATTTTTTAATATCTTACTTTTTTATGTTTTGCTTTTTTGGTATTTTATTGAATTTTTTCTTCTATATTAATATTTTATCTTAATTTATTTTTCCATTTATTTTTATTTATATTTTAAAAAATTTTTATAAAGTTCCAAAATTTTTTTTTTTATTTTCCCTTTTTTTTTTTGCTATTTTTGTTCTACTTTGTAATTTTTTAATAACTTTTTCCCTTCAAATTTTTCCTTCTTTTTGCTTTTTTTCATATGCTTTCATTTTTACTTGTTTTAATTTTTTCGTTATTTTAAAAATTTTTATTTTTTTCTTTTTTATTCCAAATCTTTTGTCTTTTCATTTTTATTCTTTTCTTGCTTTTCTTATTTTTTTTTCACAAATTTCCTTTCATTTCTTATTTGCGTTTTTAAATTCTCGTACTTTTTTTATTTTGCATTAACTTTTCTCTTTTTTAATTTTTTTTCTCACTTTTTATATTGTTTTATTATTAGGCTTATATGTTTTTCAATTTTTTTCCTTTTTTATTTTCTTACTTTTTATATTTTTTGTTGTATTTTTGTTTTTTTTCTTTTTTTGTGCTTTATTTATCTTTTTTCTTTTGCTTTAATTTTTTTTCTTATTTTATTTTTATTTTTTATTTCTTTCTTTTTTTATAGTTTCATAAATTTTTGTTAAGTTTTCAAATTTTTTATTTTTCTATCTTTTTTTCTTATTTTATCATTCTCGGTTATTTTTTATTGCATTTTTATAATTTTTCATTAACTTTTTCTCCTTTCAAATTTTTCTTCTTTTTTTTTATGTGCTTTCATTTTTTTTTTTGTTCACTTTTTTCTTTGTTTTAAAATTTTCTATAAATTTTTTTCTTTTTGTTTTATTTCATATTTTTGCCTCTTCATTTTTTATTTTTTTCTTCTTTTCCTCATTTTTTTCTCAAATTTTATTTTATATATTTTGTATTTTCATTTTTTATTTTTTTCTTGCTTTCTCTTAAATCTTTTTGTTCGCACTTTTTTTTATTTCTTCTTTATAATTTTAAAACCTCAAACTTCTTTTTTTGTGCACATTCTTTTATTTTTATTTATATTTTTTATTAACTTTTATTTTATTTTTCATCTTTTTCCTCTATTTGTTATATATATATATATATATATATTGTTTTCTTTGTGCATTCTAAACTAAAAGTTTTTTCCATTTTGTATTTGAAATTTTTATTCATTTTGTCTTTTTATATTTTTTTGATTCGTAAATTTTTTATTTTCTTACTTTGTTACTTTTTATTTTTTTCCTTTTTCGGTATTTTATTTTATTTTTTCTTTTATATTAATATTTTCTCTTAATTTATTTTTTATTTATATTTTAAAAAATTTTTATAAAGTTCAAAATTTTTTATTTTTTCATTTTCCTATTTTTTTGTCTATTTTTTTTTGCTATTTTTTGTTCTATTTTATAAATTTTCAATAACTTTTTCCCTTCAAAATTTTCTTTCTTTTTGCCTTTTTTTCATATGCTTTTGTTTTTATTTGTTTTAATTCTTTCATTGTTTTAAAATTATTTATATTTCTTAAGCTTTTTTTATTCCAAATCTTTTCTTTTCATTTTTATTCTTTTCTTTTTTTTCACAAATTTCCTTTCACTTCTTATTTGCGTTTTTAAATTCTCATACTTTTTTTTTTTTGCTCTTTCTCCTTTGGTTTTCATTTTTATTTTGAATTAACTTTTCTCTTTTTTAATTTTTTGCCTTTGACTTTTTATATTCTTTTCTCATTATGTCTTATATGTTTTTCAATTTTTTGTATTTTTTGAACTTTTTTTTTTATTTTGTCTTTTTTATTTTCTTACTTTTTATATTTTTATTGTATTTTTGTTCATCTTTTTATTTTGGTTTATTTTTTTATTTTATCATTGTTGGTTATTTTCTATTGCATTTTTATAATTTTTCTTTAACTTTTTCTCCTTTCAAATTTTTCTTCTTTTTTTTACTTATTTTTTCACGTGCTTTCATATTTTTTTTGTTTTCACTTTTTTCTTTTTGTTTTATTTCATAATTTTGACTCTTCATTTTTTATTTTTTTCTTGTTTTAACTTTTTTTTTTTTGCACTTCCTTGTCTTGTTTTTATTTTTATTTTGTATTAACTTTTTCCCTTTGTTAATTTTTTTGTCTTTGATTTTTTTTATTTTTTTCTTATTACTTTTTTGCTTATGTTTTCTAAATTAATTTTTTCTATTTTGTAATCCCTTTTCATTTTTTATCTCCTTTTACTTTTTTATCTTTCATTTTTTATACCTTTATTTCTTATTGTTTGTTATATTTTTTTTATTTTTTGTTCGTATTTTATAAACTAATTTTTTTTTTACAATTTTAAAACCTCTAACTTCTTTTTTTGTGCACTTCCTTTTGTTTTTATTCCTTTTTTTGTTAACTTTTATTTTATTTTTTATCTTTGATTTTTTATATCTTTTTCTTGTATTTGTTTTTTTTTTTCTTTAAACTAAAAGTTTTTTCTGTTTTATATTTCAAATTTCTATTCATTTTGTCTTTTTATATTTTTTTGATTTGCTAACTTTTTATTTTCTTACTTTTTTATTTTTTTTCCATTTTTGGTATTTTATTTTATTTTTTCTTTTATATTACTATTTTTTATTTATATTTTTAAAAATTTTTATAAAATTTAAAATAATTATTTTTTGAATCTTTTTTCTTTTTTCATTTTCATTTTTTTTGTTCTATGTTGTAATTTTTAAATAACTTTTTCCCTTCAAAGTTTTCTTTCTTTTTGCTTTTTTTTTTTTTCATCTGCTTTCAGTGTTGCTTGTTTTAATTTTTTTGTTGTTTTAAAATTTTTTATATTTCTTTTTTCCTTTTTTATTCCAAATCTTTTGTCTTTTCATTTTTATTCTTTTCTTGCTTTTCTTATTTTTTTCACAAATTTCCTTTCATTTCTTATTTGCATCTTTAAATTATTAGACTTTTTTTGTGCACTCTCTTTTGTTTTTATTTTATTTTTTATCTTTGATTTTTATATTTTTTCCTATATTTGTTATATTTTTTTTTGTTTTTCTTTGTATATTCTGAACTAAAAGTTTTTTCTATTTTGTATTTGAAATTTTTATTCATTTTTCTTTTATATTTTTTTATTCGCTAATTTTTTAATATCTTACTTTTTTATGTTTTGCTTTTTTGGTATTTTATTGAATTTTTTCTTCTATATTAATATTTTATCTTAATTTATTTTTCCATTTATTTTTATTTATATTTTAAAAAATTTTTATAAAGTTCCAAAATTTTTTTTTTTATTTTCCCTTTTTTTTTTTGCTATTTTTGTTCTACTTTGTAATTTTTTAATAACTTTTTCCCTTCAAATTTTTCCTTCTTTTTGCTTTTTTTCATATGCTTTCATTTTTACTTGTTTTAATTTTTTCGTTATTTTAAAAATTTTTATTTTTTTCTTTTTTATTCCAAATCTTTTGTCTTTTCATTTTTATTCTTTTCTTGCTTTTCTTATTTTTTTTTCACAAATTTCCTTTCATTTCTTATTTGCGTTTTTAAATTCTCGTACTTTTTTTATTTTGCATTAACTTTTCTCTTTTTTAATTTTTTTTCTCACTTTTTATATTGTTTTATTATTAGGCTTATATGTTTTTCAATTTTTTTCCTTTTTTATTTTCTTACTTTTTATATTTTTTGTTGTATTTTTGTTTTTTTTCTTTTTTTGTGCTTTATTTATCTTTTTTCTTTTGCTTTAATTTTTTTTCTTATTTTATTTTTATTTTTTATTTCTTTCTTTTTTTATAGTTTCATAAATTTTTGTTAAGTTTTCAAATTTTTTATTTTTCTATCTTTTTTTCTTATTTTATCATTCTCGGTTATTTTTTATTGCATTTTTATAATTTTTCGTTAACTTTTTCTCCTTTCAAATTTTTCTTCTTTTTTTTTATGTGCTTTCATTTTTTTTTTTGTTCACTTTTTTCTTTGTTTTAAAATTTTCTATAAATTTTTTTCTTTTTGTTTTATTTCATATTTTTGCCTCTTCATTTTTTATTTTTTTCTTCTTTTCCTCATTTTTTTCTCAAATTTTATTTTATATATTTTGTATTTTCATTTTTTATTTTTTTCTTGCTTTCTCTTAAATCTTTTTGTTCGCACTTTTTTTTATTTCTTCTTTATAATTTTAAAACCTCAAACTTCTTTTTTTGTGCACATTCTTTTATTTTTATTTATATTTTTTATTAACTTTTATTTTATTTTTCATCTTTTTCCTCTATTTGTTATATATATATATATATATATTTTGTTTTCTTTGTGCATTCTAAACTAAAAGTTTTTTCCATTTTGTATTTGAAATTTTTATTTATTTTGTCTTTTTATATTTTTTTGATTCGTAAATTTTTTATTTTCTTACTTTGTTACTTTTTATTTTTTTCCTTTTTCGGTATTTTATTTTATTTTTTCTTTTATATTAATATTTTCTCTTAATTTATTTTTTATTTATATTTTTAAAAATTTTTATAAAGTTCAAAATTTTTTATTTTTTCATTTTCCTATTTTTTTGTCTATTTTTTTTTGCTATTTTTTGTTCTATTTTATAAATTTTCAATAACTTTTTCCCTTCAAAATTTTCTTTCTTTTTGCCTTTTTTTCATATGCTTTTGTTTTTATTTGTTTTAATTCTTTCATTGTTTTAAAATTATTTATATTTCTTAAGCTTTTTTTATTCCAAATCTTTTCTTTTCATTTTTATTCTTTTCTTTTTTTTCACAAATTTCCTTTCACTTCTTATTTGCGTTTTTAAATTCTCATACTTTTTTTTTTTTGCACTTTCTCCTTTGGTTTTCATTTTTATTTTGAATTAACTTTTCTCTTTTTTAATTTTTTGCCTTTGACTTTTTATATTGTTTTCTCATTATGTCTTATATGTTTTTCAATTTTTTGTATTTTTTGAACTTTTTTTTTTATTTTGTCTTTTTTATTTTCTTACTTTTTATATTTTTATTGTATTTTTGTTCATCTTTTTATTTTGGTTTATTTTTTTATTTTATCATTGTTGGTTATTTTCTATTGCATTTTTATAATTTTTCTTTAACTTTTTCTCCTTTCAAATTTTTCTTCTTTTTTTTACTTATTTTTTCACGTGCTTTCATATTTTTTTTGTTTTCACTTTTTTCTTTTTGTTTTATTTCATAATTTTGACTCTTCATTTTTTATTTTTTTCTTGTTTTAACTTTTTTTTTTTTGCACTTCCTTGTCTTGTTTTTATTTTTATTTTGTATTAACTTTTTCCCTTTGTTAATTTTTTTGTCTTTGATTTTTTTTATTTTTTTCTTATTACTTTTTTGCTTATGTTTTCTAAATTAATTTTTTCTATTTTGTAATCCCTTTTCATTTTTTATCTCCTTTTACTTTTTTATCTTTCATTTTTTATACCTTTATTTCTTATTGTTTGTTATATTTTTTTTTTTTTTGTTCGTATTTTATAAACTAATTTTTTTTTTTACAATTTTAAAACCTCTAACTTCTTTTTTTGTGCACTTCCTTTTGTTTTTATTCCTTTTTTTGTTAACTTTTATTTTATTTTTTATCTTTGATTTTTTATATCTTTTTCTTGTATTTGTTTTTTTTTTTCTTTAAACTAAAAGTTTTTTCTGTTTTATATTTCAAATTTCTATTCATTTTGTCTTTTTATATTTTTTTGATTTGCTAACTTTTTATTTTCTTACTTTTTTATTTTTTTTCCATTTTTGGTATTTTATTTTATTTTTTCTTTTATATTACTATTTTTTATTTATATTTTTAAAAAATTTTATAAAATTTAAAATAATTATTTTTTGAATCTTTTTTCTTTTTTCATTTTCATTTTTTTTGTTCTATGTTGTAATTTTTAAATAACTTTTTCCCTTCAAAATTTTCTTTCTTTTTGCTTTTTTTTTTTTTCATCTGCTTTCAGTGTTGCTTGTTTTAATTTTTTTGTTGTTTTAAAATTTTTTATATTTCTTTTTTCCTTTTTTATTCCAAATCTTTTGTCTTTTCATTTTTATTCTTTTCTTGCTTTTCTTATTTTTTTCACAAATTTCCTTTCATTTCTTATTTGCATCTTTAAATTATTAGACTTTTTTTGTGCACTCTCTTTTGTTTTTATTTTATTTTTTATCTTTGATTTTTATATTTTTTCCTATATTTGTTATATTTTTTTTTTGTTTTTCTTTGTATATTCTGAACTAAAAGTTTTTTCTATTTTGTATTTGAAATTTTTATTCATTTTTCTTTTATATTTTTTTATTCGCTAATTTTTTAATATCTTACTTTTTTATGTTTTGCTTTTTTGGTATTTTATTGAATTTTTTCTTCTATATTAATATTTTATCTTAATTTATTTTTCCATTTATTTTTATTTATATTTTAAAAAATTTTTATAAAGTTCCAAAATTTTTTTTTTATTTTCCCTTTTTTTTTTTGCTATTTTTGTTCTACTTTGTAATTTTTTAATAACTTTTTCCCTTCAAATTTTTCCTTCTTTTTGCTTTTTTTCATATGCTTTCATTTTTACTTGTTTTAATTTTTTCGTTATTTTAAAAATTTTTATTTTTTTCTTTTTTATTCCAAATCTTTTGTCTTTTCATTTTTATTCTTTTCTTGCTTTTCTTATTTTTTTTTCACAAATTTCCTTTCATTTCTTATTTGCGTTTTTAAATTCTCGTACTTTTTTTATTTTGCATTAACTTTTCTCTTTTTTAATTTTTTTTCTCACTTTTTATATTGTTTTATTATTAGGCTTATATGTTTTTCAATTTTTTTCCTTTTTTATTTTCTTACTTTTTATATTTTTTGTTGTATTTTTGTTTTTTTTCTTTTTTTGTGCTTTATTTATCTTTTTTCTTTTGCTTTAATTTTTTTTCTTATTTTATTTTTATTTTTTATTTCTTTCTTTTTTTATAGTTTCATAAATTTTTGTTAAGTTTTCAAATTTTTTATTTTTCTATCTTTTTTTCTTATTTTATCATTCTCGGTTATTTTTTATTGCATTTTTATAATTTTTCATTAACTTTTTCTCCTTTCAAATTTTTCTTCTTTTTTTTTATGTGCTTTCATTTTTTTTTTGTTCACTTTTTTCTTTGTTTTAAAATTTTCTATAAATTTTTTTCTTTTTGTTTTATTTCATATTTTTGCCTCTTCATTTTTTATTTTTTTCTTCTTTTCCTCATTTTTTTCTCAAATTTTATTTTATATATTTTGTATTTTCATTTTTTATTTTTTTCTTGCTTTCTCTTAAATCTTTTTGTTCGCACTTTTTTTTATTTCTTCTTTATAATTTTAAAACCTCAAACTTCTTTTTTTGTGCACATTCTTTTATTTTTATTTATATTTTTTATTAACTTTTATTTTATTTTTCATCTTTTTCCTCTATTTGTTATATATATATATATATATATATATTGTTTTCTTTGTGCATTCTAAACTAAAAGTTTTTTCCATTTTGTATTTGAAATTTTTATTCATTTTGTCTTTTTATATTTTTTTGATTCGTAAATTTTTTATTTTCTTACTTTGTTACTTTTTATTTTTTTCCTTTTTCGGTATTTTATTTTATTTTTTCTTTTATATTAATATTTTCTCTTAATTTATTTTTTATTTATATTTTAAAAAATTTTTATAAAGTTCAAAATTTTTTATTTTTTCATTTTCCTATTTTTTTGTCTATTTTTTTTTGCTATTTTTTGTTCTATTTTATAAATTTTCAATAACTTTTTCCCTTCAAAATTTTCTTTCTTTTTGCCTTTTTTTCATATGCTTTTGTTTTTATTTGTTTTAATTCTTTCATTGTTTTAAAATTATTTATATTTCTTAAGCTTTTTTTATTCCAAATCTTTTCTTTTCATTTTTATTCTTTTCTTTTTTTTCACAAATTTCCTTTCACTTCTTATTTGCGTTTTTAAATTCTCATACTTTTTTTTTTTTTGCTCTTTCTCCTTTGGTTTTCATTTTTATTTTGAATTAACTTTTCTCTTTTTTAATTTTTTGCCTTTGACTTTTTATATTCTTTTCTCATTATGTCTTATATGTTTTTCAATTTTTTGTATTTTTTGAACTTTTTTTTTTATTTTGTCTTTTTTATTTTCTTACTTTTTATATTTTTATTGTATTTTTGTTCATCTTTTTATTTTGGTTTATTTTTTTATTTTATCATTGTTGGTTATTTTCTATTGCATTTTTATAATTTTTCTTTAACTTTTTCTCCTTTCAAATTTTTCTTCTTTTTTTTACTTATTTTTTCACGTGCTTTCATATTTTTTTTGTTTTCACTTTTTTCTTTTTGTTTTATTTCATAATTTTGACTCTTCATTTTTTATTTTTTTCTTGTTTTAACTTTTTTTTTTTTGCACTTCCTTGTCTTGTTTTTATTTTTATTTTGTATTAACTTTTTCCCTTTGTTAATTTTTTTGTCTTTGATTTTTTTTATTTTTTTCTTATTACTTTTTTGCTTATGTTTTCTAAATTAATTTTTTCTATTTTGTAATCCCTTTTCATTTTTTATCTCCTTTTACTTTTTTATCTTTCATTTTTTATACCTTTATTTCTTATTGTTTGTTATATTTTTTTTATTTTTTGTTCGTATTTTATAAACTAATTTTTTTTTTACAATTTTAAAACCTCTAACTTCTTTTTTTGTGCACTTCCTTTTGTTTTTATTCCTTTTTTTGTTAACTTTTATTTTATTTTTTATCTTTGATTTTTTATATCTTTTTCTTGTATTTGTTTTTTTTTTTCTTTAAACTAAAAGTTTTTTCTGTTTTATATTTCAAATTTCTATTCATTTTGTCTTTTTATATTTTTTTGATTTGCTAACTTTTTATTTTCTTACTTTTTTATTTTTTTTCCATTTTTGGTATTTTATTTTATTTTTTCTTTTATATTACTATTTTTTATTTATATTTTTAAAAATTTTTATAAAATTTAAAATAATTATTTTTTGAATCTTTTTTCTTTTTTCATTTTCATTTTTTTTGTTCTATGTTGTAATTTTTAAATAACTTTTTCCCTTCAAAGTTTTCTTTCTTTTTGCTTTTTTTTTTTTTTCATCTGCTTTCAGTGTTGCTTGTTTTAATTTTTTTGTTGTTTTAAAATTTTTTATATTTCTTTTTTCCTTTTTTATTCCAAATCTTTTGTCTTTTCATTTTTATTCTTTTCTTGCTTTTCTTATTTTTTTCACAAATTTCCTTTCATTTCTTATTTGCATCTTTAAATTATTAGACTTTTTTTGTGCACTCTCTTTTGTTTTTATTTTATTTTTTATCTTTGATTTTTATATTTTTTCCTATATTTGTTATATTTTTTTTTTGTTTTTCTTTGTATATTCTGAACTAAAAGTTTTTTCTATTTTGTATTTGAAATTTTTATTCATTTTTCTTTTATATTTTTTTATTCGCTAATTTTTTAATATCTTACTTTTTTATGTTTTGCTTTTTTGGTATTTTATTGAATTTTTTCTTCTATATTAATATTTTATCTTAATTTATTTTTCCATTTATTTTTATTTATATTTTAAAAAATTTTTATAAAGTTCCAAAATTTTTTTTTTTATTTTCCCTTTTTTTTTTTGCTATTTTTGTTCTACTTTGTAATTTTTTAATAACTTTTTCCCTTCAAAATTTTCCTTCTTTTTGCTTTTTTTCATATGCTTTCGTTTTTACTTGTTTTAATTTTTTCGTTATTTTAAAAATTTTTATTTTTTTCTTTTTTATTCCAAATCTTTTGTCTTTTCATTTTTATTCTTTTCTTGCTTTTCTTATTTTTTTTTCACAAATTTCCTTTCATTTCTTATTTGCGTTTTTAAATTCTCGTACTTTTTTTATTTTGCATTAACTTTTCTCTTTTTTAATTTTTTTTCTCACTTTTTATATTGTTTTATTATTAGGCTTATATGTTTTTCAATTTTTTTCCTTTTTTATTTTCTTACTTTTTATATTTTTTGTTGTATTTTTGTTTTTTTTCTTTTTTTGTGCTTTATTTATCTTTTTTCTTTTGCTTTAATTTTTTTTCTTATTTTATTTTTATTTTTTATTTCTTTCTTTTTTTATAGTTTCATAAATTTTTGTTAAGTTTTCAAATTTTTTATTTTTCTATCTTTTTTTCTTATTTTATCATTCTCGGTTATTTTTTATTGCATTTTTATAATTTTTCATTAACTTTTTCTCCTTTCAAATTTTTCTTCTTTTTTTTTATGTGCTTTCATTTTTTTTTTGTTCACTTTTTTCTTTGTTTTAAAATTTTCTATAAATTTTTTTCTTTTTGTTTTATTTCATATTTTTGCCTCTTCATTTTTTATTTTTTTCTTCTTTTCCTCATTTTTTTCTCAAATTTTATTTTATATATTTTGTATTTTCATTTTTTATTTTTTTCTTGCTTTCTCTTAAATCTTTTTGTTCGCACTTTTTTTTATTTCTTCTTTATAATTTTAAAACCTCAAACTTCTTTTTTTGTGCACATTCTTTTATTTTTATTTATATTTTTTATTAACTTTTATTTTATTTTTCATCTTTTTCCTCTATTTGTTATATATATATATATATATATATTTTGTTTTCTTTGTGCATTCTAAACTAAAAGTTTTTTCCATTTTGTATTTGAAATTTTTATTCATTTTGTCTTTTTATATTTTTTTGATTCGTAAATTTTTTATTTTCTTACTTTGTTACTTTTTATTTTTTTCCTTTTTCGGTATTTTATTTTATTTTTTCTTTTATATTAATATTTTCTCTTAATTTATTTTTTATTTATATTTTAAAAAATTTTTATAAAGTTCAAAATTTTTTATTTTTTCATTTTCCTATTTTTTTGTCTATTTTTTTTTGCTATTTTTTGTTCTATTTTATAAATTTTCAATAACTTTTTCCCTTCAAAATTTTCTTTCTTTTTGCCTTTTTTTCATATGCTTTTGTTTTTATTTGTTTTAATTCTTTCATTGTTTTAAAATTATTTATATTTCTTAAGCTTTTTTTATTCCAAATCTTTTCTTTTCATTTTTATTCTTTTCTTTTTTTTCACAAATTTCCTTTCACTTCTTATTTGCGTTTTTAAATTCTCATACTTTTTTTTTTTTGCTCTTTCTCCTTTGGTTTTCATTTTTATTTTGAATTAACTTTTCTCTTTTTTAATTTTTTGCCTTTGACTTTTTATATTCTTTTCTCATTATGTCTTATATGTTTTTCAATTTTTTGTATTTTTTGAACTTTTTTTTTTATTTTGTCTTTTTTATTTTCTTACTTTTTATATTTTTATTGTATTTTTGTTCATCTTTTTATTTTGGTTTATTTTTTTATTTTATCATTGTTGGTTATTTTCTATTGCATTTTTATAATTTTTCTTTAACTTTTTCTCCTTTCAAATTTTTCTTCTTTTTTTTACTTATTTTTTCACGTGCTTTCATATTTTTTTTGTTTTCACTTTTTTCTTTTTGTTTTATTTCATAATTTTGACTCTTCATTTTTTATTTTTTTCTTGTTTTAACTTTTTTTTTTTTGCACTTCCTTGTCTTGTTTTTATTTTTATTTTGTATTAACTTTTTCCCTTTGTTAATTTTTTTGTCTTTGATTTTTTTTATTTTTTTCTTATTACTTTTTTGCTTATGTTTTCTAAATTAATTTTTTCTATTTTGTAATCCCTTTTCATTTTTTATCTCCTTTTACTTTTTTATCTTTCATTTTTTATACCTTTATTTCTTATTGTTTGTTATATTTTTTTTATTTTTTGTTCGTATTTTATAAACTAATTTTTTTTTTACAATTTTAAAACCTCTAACTTCTTTTTTTGTGCACTTCCTTTTGTTTTTATTCCTTTTTTTGTTAACTTTTATTTTATTTTTTATCTTTGATTTTTTATATCTTTTTCTTGTATTTGTTTTTTTTTTTCTTTAAACTAAAAGTTTTTTCTGTTTTATATTTCAAATTTCTATTCATTTTGTCTTTTTATATTTTTTTGATTTGCTAACTTTTTATTTTCTTACTTTTTTATTTTTTTTCCATTTTTGGTATTTTATTTTATTTTTTCTTTTATATTACTATTTTTTATTTATATTTTTAAAAATTTTTATAAAATTTAAAATAATTATTTTTTGAATCTTTTTTCTTTTTTCATTTTCATTTTTTTTGTTCTATGTTGTAATTTTTAAATAACTTTTTCCCTTCAAAGTTTTCTTTCTTTTTGCTTTTTTTTTTTTTCATCTGCTTTCAGTGTTGCTTGTTTTAATTTTTTTGTTGTTTTAAAATTTTTTATATTTCTTTTTTCCTTTTTTATTCCAAATCTTTTGTCTTTTCATTTTTATTCTTTTCTTGCTTTTCTTATTTTTTTCACAAATTTCCTTTCATTTCTTATTTGCATCTTTAAATTATTAGACTTTTTTTGTGCACTCTCTTTTGTTTTTATTTTATTTTTTATCTTTGATTTTTATATTTTTTCCTATATTTGTTATATTTTTTTTTTGTTTTTCTTTGTATATTCTGAACTAAAAGTTTTTTCTATTTTGTATTTGAAATTTTTATTCATTTTTCTTTTATATTTTTTTATTCGCTAATTTTTTAATATCTTACTTTTTTATGTTTTGCTTTTTTGGTATTTTATTGAATTTTTTCTTCTATATTAATATTTTATCTTAATTTATTTTTCCATTTATTTTTATTTATATTTTAAAAAATTTTTATAAAGTTCCAAAATTTTTTTTTTATTTTCCCTTTTTTTTTTTGCTATTTTTGTTCTACTTTGTAATTTTTTAATAACTTTTTCCCTTCAAAATTTTCCTTCTTTTTGCTTTTTTTCATATGCTTTCGTTTTTACTTGTTTTAATTTTTTCGTTATTTTAAAAATTTTTATTTTTTTCTTTTTTATTCCAAATCTTTTGTCTTTTCATTTTTATTCTTTTCTTGCTTTTCTTATTTTTTTTTCACAAATTTCCTTTCATTTCTTATTTGCGTTTTTAAATTCTCGTACTTTTTTTATTTTGCATTAACTTTTCTCTTTTTTAATTTTTTTTCTCACTTTTTATATTGTTTTATTATTAGGCTTATATGTTTTTCAATTTTTTTCCTTTTTTATTTTCTTACTTTTTATATTTTTTGTTGTATTTTTGTTTTTTTTCTTTTTTTGTGCTTTATTTATCTTTTTTCTTTTGCTTTAATTTTTTTTCTTATTTTATTTTTATTTTTTATTTCTTTCTTTTTTTATAGTTTCATAAATTTTTGTTAAGTTTTCAAATTTTTTATTTTTCTATCTTTTTTTCTTATTTTATCATTCTCGGTTATTTTTTATTGCATTTTTATAATTTTTCATTAACTTTTTCTCCTTTCAAATTTTTCTTCTTTTTTTTTATGTGCTTTCATTTTTTTTTTGTTCACTTTTTTCTTTGTTTTAAAATTTTCTATAAATTTTTTTCTTTTTGTTTTATTTCATATTTTTGCCTCTTCATTTTTTATTTTTTTCTTCTTTTCCTCATTTTTTTCTCAAATTTTATTTTATATATTTTGTATTTTCATTTTTTATTTTTTTCTTGCTTTCTCTTAAATCTTTTTGTTCGCACTTTTTTTTATTTCTTCTTTATAATTTTAAAACCTCAAACTTCTTTTTTTGTGCACATTCTTTTATTTTTATTTATATTTTTTATTAACTTTTATTTTATTTTTCATCTTTTTCCTCTATTTGTTATATATATATATATATATATATTTTGTTTTCTTTGTGCATTCTAAACTAAAAGTTTTTTCCATTTTGTATTTGAAATTTTTATTCATTTTGTCTTTTTATATTTTTTTGATTCGTAAATTTTTTATTTTCTTACTTTGTTACTTTTTATTTTTTTCCTTTTTCGGTATTTTATTTTATTTTTTCTTTTATATTAATATTTTCTCTTAATTTATTTTTTATTTATATTTTAAAAAATTTTTATAAAGTTCAAAATTTTTTATTTTTTCATTTTCCTATTTTTTTGTCTATTTTTTTTTGCTATTTTTTGTTCTATTTTATAAATTTTCAATAACTTTTTCCCTTCAAAATTTTCTTTCTTTTTGCCTTTTTTTCATATGCTTTTGTTTTTATTTGTTTTAATTCTTTCATTGTTTTAAAATTATTTATATTTCTTAAGCTTTTTTTATTCCAAATCTTTTCTTTTCATTTTTATTCTTTTCTTTTTTTTCACAAATTTCCTTTCACTTCTTATTTGCGTTTTTAAATTCTCATACTTTTTTTTTTTTGCTCTTTCTCCTTTGGTTTTCATTTTTATTTTGAATTAACTTTTCTCTTTTTTAATTTTTTGCCTTTGACTTTTTATATTCTTTTCTCATTATGTCTTATATGTTTTTCAATTTTTTGTATTTTTTGAACTTTTTTTTTTATTTTGTCTTTTTTATTTTCTTACTTTTTATATTTTTATTGTATTTTTGTTCATCTTTTTATTTTGGTTTATTTTTTTATTTTATCATTGTTGGTTATTTTCTATTGCATTTTTATAATTTTTCTTTAACTTTTTCTCCTTTCAAATTTTTCTTCTTTTTTTTACTTATTTTTTCACGTGCTTTCATATTTTTTTTGTTTTCACTTTTTTCTTTTTGTTTTATTTCATAATTTTGACTCTTCATTTTTTATTTTTTTCTTGTTTTAACTTTTTTTTTTTTGCACTTCCTTGTCTTGTTTTTATTTTTATTTTGTATTAACTTTTTCCCTTTGTTAATTTTTTTGTCTTTGATTTTTTTTATTTTTTTCTTATTACTTTTTTGCTTATGTTTTCTAAATTAATTTTTTCTATTTTGTAATCCCTTTTCATTTTTTATCTCCTTTTACTTTTTTATCTTTCATTTTTTATACCTTTATTTCTTATTGTTTGTTATATTTTTTTTATTTTTTGTTCGTATTTTATAAACTAATTTTTTTTTTACAATTTTAAAACCTCTAACTTCTTTTTTTGTGCACTTCCTTTTGTTTTTATTCCTTTTTTTGTTAACTTTTATTTTATTTTTTATCTTTGATTTTTTATATCTTTTTCTTGTATTTGTTTTTTTTTTTCTTTAAACTAAAAGTTTTTTCTGTTTTATATTTCAAATTTCTATTCATTTTGTCTTTTTATATTTTTTTGATTTGCTAACTTTTTATTTTCTTACTTTTTTATTTTTTTTCCATTTTTGGTATTTTATTTTATTTTTTCTTTTATATTACTATTTTTTATTTATATTTTTAAAAATTTTTATAAAATTTAAAATAATTATTTTTTGAATCTTTTTTCTTTTTTCATTTTCATTTTTTTTGTTCTATGTTGTAATTTTTAAATAACTTTTTCCCTTCAAAGTTTTCTTTCTTTTTGCTTTTTTTTTTTTTCATCTGCTTTCAGTGTTGCTTGTTTTAATTTTTTTGTTGTTTTAAAATTTTTTATATTTCTTTTTTCCTTTTTTATTCCAAATCTTTTGTCTTTTCATTTTTATTCTTTTCTTGCTTTTCTTATTTTTTTCACAAATTTCCTTTCATTTCTTATTTGCATCTTTAAATTATTAGACTTTTTTTGTGCACTCTCTTTTGTTTTTATTTTATTTTTTATCTTTGATTTTTATATTTTTTCCTATATTTGTTATATTTTTTTTTTGTTTTTCTTTGTATATTCTGAACTAAAAGTTTTTTCTATTTTGTATTTGAAATTTTTATTCATTTTTCTTTTATATTTTTTTATTCGCTAATTTTTTAATATCTTACTTTTTTATGTTTTGCTTTTTTGGTATTTTATTGAATTTTTTCTTCTATATTAATATTTTATCTTAATTTATTTTTCCATTTATTTTTATTTATATTTTAAAAAATTTTTATAAAGTTCCAAAATTTTTTTTTTATTTTCCCTTTTTTTTTTGCTATTTTTGTTCTACTTTGTAATTTTTTAATAACTTTTTCCCTTCAAAATTTTCCTTCTTTTTGCTTTTTTTCATATGCTTTCGTTTTTACTTGTTTTAATTTTTTCGTTATTTTAAAAATTTTTATTTTTTTCTTTTTTATTCCAAATCTTTTGTCTTTTCATTTTTATTCTTTTCTTGCTTTTCTTATTTTTTTTTCACAAATTTCCTTTCATTTCTTATTTGCGTTTTTAAATTCTCGTACTTTTTTTATTTTGCATTAACTTTTCTCTTTTTTAATTTTTTTTCTCACTTTTTATATTGTTTTATTATTAGGCTTATATGTTTTTCAATTTTTTTCCTTTTTTATTTTCTTACTTTTTATATTTTTTGTTGTATTTTTGTTTTTTTTCTTTTTTTGTGCTTTATTTATCTTTTTTCTTTTGCTTTAATTTTTTTTCTTATTTTATTTTTATTTTTTATTTCTTTCTTTTTTTATAGTTTCATAAATTTTTGTTAAGTTTTCAAATTTTTTATTTTTCTATCTTTTTTTCTTATTTTATCATTCTCGGTTATTTTTTATTGCATTTTTATAATTTTTCATTAACTTTTTCTCCTTTCAAATTTTTCTTCTTTTTTTTTATGTGCTTTCATTTTTTTTTTGTTCACTTTTTTCTTTGTTTTAAAATTTTCTATAAATTTTTTTCTTTTTGTTTTATTTCATATTTTTGCCTCTTCATTTTTTATTTTTTTCTTCTTTTCCTCATTTTTTTCTCAAATTTTATTTTATATATTTTGTATTTTCATTTTTTATTTTTTTCTTGCTTTCTCTTAAATCTTTTTGTTCGCACTTTTTTTTATTTCTTCTTTATAATTTTAAAACCTCAAACTTCTTTTTTTGTGCACATTCTTTTATTTTTATTTATATTTTTTATTAACTTTTATTTTATTTTTCATCTTTTTCCTCTATTTGTTATATATATATATATATATATATTTTGTTTTCTTTGTGCATTCTAAACTAAAAGTTTTTTCCATTTTGTATTTGAAATTTTTATTCATTTTGTCTTTTTATATTTTTTTGATTCGTAAATTTTTTATTTTCTTACTTTGTTACTTTTTATTTTTTTCCTTTTTCGGTATTTTATTTTATTTTTTCTTTTATATTAATATTTTCTCTTAATTTATTTTTTATTTATATTTTAAAAAATTTTTATAAAGTTCAAAATTTTTTATTTTTTCATTTTCCTATTTTTTTGTCTATTTTTTTTTGCTATTTTTTGTTCTATTTTATAAATTTTCAATAACTTTTTCCCTTCAAAATTTTCTTTCTTTTTGCCTTTTTTTCATATGCTTTTGTTTTTATTTGTTTTAATTCTTTCATTGTTTTAAAATTATTTATATTTCTTAAGCTTTTTTTATTCCAAATCTTTTCTTTTCATTTTTATTCTTTTCTTTTTTTTCACAAATTTCCTTTCACTTCTTATTTGCGTTTTTAAATTCTCATACTTTTTTTTTTTTGCTCTTTCTCCTTTGGTTTTCATTTTTATTTTGAATTAACTTTTCTCTTTTTTAATTTTTTGCCTTTGACTTTTTATATTCTTTTCTCATTATGTCTTATATGTTTTTCAATTTTTTGTATTTTTTGAACTTTTTTTTTTATTTTGTCTTTTTTATTTTCTTACTTTTTATATTTTTATTGTATTTTTGTTCATCTTTTTATTTTGGTTTATTTTTTTATTTTATCATTGTTGGTTATTTTCTATTGCATTTTTATAATTTTTCTTTAACTTTTTCTCCTTTCAAATTTTTCTTCTTTTTTTTACTTATTTTTTCACGTGCTTTCATATTTTTTTTGTTTTCACTTTTTTCTTTTTGTTTTATTTCATAATTTTGACTCTTCATTTTTTATTTTTTTCTTGTTTTAACTTTTTTTTTTTTGCACTTCCTTGTCTTGTTTTTATTTTTATTTTGTATTAACTTTTTCCCTTTGTTAATTTTTTTGTCTTTGATTTTTTTTATTTTTTTCTTATTACTTTTTTGCTTATGTTTTCTAAATTAATTTTTTCTATTTTGTAATCCCTTTTCATTTTTTATCTCCTTTTACTTTTTTATCTTTCATTTTTTATACCTTTATTTCTTATTGTTTGTTATATTTTTTTTATTTTTTGTTCGTATTTTATAAACTAATTTTTTTTTTACAATTTTAAAACCTCTAACTTCTTTTTTTGTGCACTTCCTTTTGTTTTTATTCCTTTTTTTGTTAACTTTTATTTTATTTTTTATCTTTGATTTTTTATATCTTTTTCTTGTATTTGTTTTTTTTTTTCTTTAAACTAAAAGTTTTTTCTGTTTTATATTTCAAATTTCTATTCATTTTGTCTTTTTATATTTTTTTGATTTGCTAACTTTTTATTTTCTTACTTTTTTATTTTTTTTCCATTTTTGGTATTTTATTTTATTTTTTCTTTTATATTACTATTTTTTATTTATATTTTTAAAAATTTTTATAAAATTTAAAATAATTATTTTTTGAATCTTTTTTCTTTTTTCATTTTCATTTTTTTTGTTCTATGTTGTAATTTTTAAATAACTTTTTCCCTTCAAAGTTTTCTTTCTTTTTGCTTTTTTTTTTTTTCATCTGCTTTCAGTGTTGCTTGTTTTAATTTTTTTGTTGTTTTAAAATTTTTTATATTTCTTTTTTCCTTTTTTATTCCAAATCTTTTGTCTTTTCATTTTTATTCTTTTCTTGCTTTTCTTATTTTTTTCACAAATTTCCTTTCATTTCTTATTTGCATCTTTAAATTATTAGACTTTTTTTGTGCACTCTCTTTTGTTTTTATTTTATTTTTTATCTTTGATTTTTATATTTTTTCCTATATTTGTTATATTTTTTTTTTGTTTTTCTTTGTATATTCTGAACTAAAAGTTTTTTCTATTTTGTATTTGAAATTTTTATTCATTTTTCTTTTATATTTTTTTATTCGCTAATTTTTTAATATCTTACTTTTTTATGTTTTGCTTTTTTGGTATTTTATTGAATTTTTTCTTCTATATTAATATTTTATCTTAATTTATTTTTCCATTTATTTTTATTTATATTTTAAAAAATTTTTATAAAGTTCCAAAATTTTTTTTTTATTTTCCCTTTTTTTTTTTGCTATTTTTGTTCTACTTTGTAATTTTTTAATAACTTTTTCCCTTCAAAATTTTCCTTCTTTTTGCTTTTTTTCATATGCTTTCGTTTTTACTTGTTTTAATTTTTTCGTTATTTTAAAAATTTTTATTTTTTTCTTTTTTATTCCAAATCTTTTGTCTTTTCATTTTTATTCTTTTCTTGCTTTTCTTATTTTTTTTTCACAAATTTCCTTTCATTTCTTATTTGCGTTTTTAAATTCTCGTACTTTTTTTATTTTGCATTAACTTTTCTCTTTTTTAATTTTTTTTCTCACTTTTTATATTGTTTTATTATTAGGCTTATATGTTTTTCAATTTTTTTCCTTTTTTATTTTCTTACTTTTTATATTTTTTGTTGTATTTTTGTTTTTTTTCTTTTTTTGTGCTTTATTTATCTTTTTTCTTTTGCTTTAATTTTTTTTCTTATTTTATTTTTATTTTTTATTTCTTTCTTTTTTTATAGTTTCATAAATTTTTGTTAAGTTTTCAAATTTTTTATTTTTCTATCTTTTTTTCTTATTTTATCATTCTCGGTTATTTTTTATTGCATTTTTATAATTTTTCATTAACTTTTTCTCCTTTCAAATTTTTCTTCTTTTTTTTTATGTGCTTTCATTTTTTTTTTGTTCACTTTTTTCTTTGTTTTAAAATTTTCTATAAATTTTTTTCTTTTTGTTTTATTTCATATTTTTGCCTCTTCATTTTTTATTTTTTTCTTCTTTTCCTCATTTTTTTCTCAAATTTTATTTTATATATTTTGTATTTTCATTTTTTATTTTTTTCTTGCTTTCTCTTAAATCTTTTTGTTCGCACTTTTTTTTATTTCTTCTTTATAATTTTAAAACCTCAAACTTCTTTTTTTGTGCACATTCTTTTATTTTTATTTATATTTTTTATTAACTTTTATTTTATTTTTCATCTTTTTCCTCTATTTGTTATATATATATATATATATATATATTTTGTTTTCTTTGTGCATTCTAAACTAAAAGTTTTTTCCATTTTGTATTTGAAATTTTTATTCATTTTGTCTTTTTATATTTTTTTGATTCGTAAATTTTTTATTTTCTTACTTTGTTACTTTTTATTTTTTTCCTTTTTCGGTATTTTATTTTATTTTTTCTTTTATATTAATATTTTCTCTTAATTTATTTTTTATTTATATTTTAAAAAATTTTTATAAAGTTCAAAATTTTTTATTTTTTCATTTTCCTATTTTTTTGTCTATTTTTTTTTGCTATTTTTTGTTCTATTTTATAAATTTTCAATAACTTTTTCCCTTCAAAATTTTCTTTCTTTTTGCCTTTTTTTCATATGCTTTTGTTTTTATTTGTTTTAATTCTTTCATTGTTTTAAAATTATTTATATTTCTTAAGCTTTTTTTATTCCAAATCTTTTCTTTTCATTTTTATTCTTTTCTTTTTTTTCACAAATTTCCTTTCACTTCTTATTTGCGTTTTTAAATTCTCATACTTTTTTTTTTTTGCTCTTTCTCCTTTGGTTTTCATTTTTATTTTGAATTAACTTTTCTCTTTTTTAATTTTTTGCCTTTGACTTTTTATATTCTTTTCTCATTATGTCTTATATGTTTTTCAATTTTTTGTATTTTTTGAACTTTTTTTTTTATTTTGTCTTTTTTATTTTCTTACTTTTTATATTTTTATTGTATTTTTGTTCATCTTTTTATTTTGGTTTATTTTTTTATTTTATCATTGTTGGTTATTTTCTATTGCATTTTTATAATTTTTCTTTAACTTTTTCTCCTTTCAAATTTTTCTTCTTTTTTTTACTTATTTTTTCACGTGCTTTCATATTTTTTTTGTTTTCACTTTTTTCTTTTTGTTTTATTTCATAATTTTGACTCTTCATTTTTTATTTTTTTCTTGTTTTAACTTTTTTTTTTTTGCACTTCCTTGTCTTGTTTTTATTTTTATTTTGTATTAACTTTTTCCCTTTGTTAATTTTTTTGTCTTTGATTTTTTTTATTTTTTTCTTATTACTTTTTTGCTTATGTTTTCTAAATTAATTTTTTCTATTTTGTAATCCCTTTTCATTTTTTATCTCCTTTTACTTTTTTATCTTTCATTTTTTATACCTTTATTTCTTATTGTTTGTTATATTTTTTTTATTTTTTGTTCGTATTTTATAAACTAATTTTTTTTTTACAATTTTAAAACCTCTAACTTCTTTTTTTGTGCACTTCCTTTTGTTTTTATTCCTTTTTTTGTTAACTTTTATTTTATTTTTTATCTTTGATTTTTTATATCTTTTTCTTGTATTTGTTTTTTTTTTTCTTTAAACTAAAAGTTTTTTCTGTTTTATATTTCAAATTTCTATTCATTTTGTCTTTTTATATTTTTTTGATTTGCTAACTTTTTATTTTCTTACTTTTTTATTTTTTTTCCATTTTTGGTATTTTATTTTATTTTTTCTTTTATATTACTATTTTTTATTTATATTTTTAAAAATTTTTATAAAATTTAAAATAATTATTTTTTGAATCTTTTTTCTTTTTTCATTTTCATTTTTTTTGTTCTATGTTGTAATTTTTAAATAACTTTTTCCCTTCAAAGTTTTCTTTCTTTTTGCTTTTTTTTTTTTTCATCTGCTTTCAGTGTTGCTTGTTTTAATTTTTTTGTTGTTTTAAAATTTTTTATATTTCTTTTTTCCTTTTTTATTCCAAATCTTTTGTCTTTTCATTTTTATTCTTTTCTTGCTTTTCTTATTTTTTTCACAAATTTCCTTTCATTTCTTATTTGCATCTTTAAATTATTAGACTTTTTTTGTGCACTCTCTTTTGTTTTTATTTTATTTTTTATCTTTGATTTTTATATTTTTTCCTATATTTGTTATATTTTTTTTTTGTTTTTCTTTGTATATTCTGAACTAAAAGTTTTTTCTATTTTGTATTTGAAATTTTTATTCATTTTTCTTTTATATTTTTTTATTCGCTAATTTTTTAATATCTTACTTTTTTATGTTTTGCTTTTTTGGTATTTTATTGAATTTTTTCTTCTATATTAATATTTTATCTTAATTTATTTTTCCATTTATTTTTATTTATATTTTAAAAAATTTTTATAAAGTTCCAAAATTTTTTTTTTTATTTTCCCTTTTTTTTTTTGCTATTTTTGTTCTACTTTGTAATTTTTTAATAACTTTTTCCCTTCAAAATTTTCCTTCTTTTTGCTTTTTTTCATATGCTTTCGTTTTTACTTGTTTTAATTTTTTCGTTATTTTAAAAATTTTTATTTTTTTCTTTTTTATTCCAAATCTTTTGTCTTTTCATTTTTATTCTTTTCTTGCTTTTCTTATTTTTTTTTCACAAATTTCCTTTCATTTCTTATTTGCGTTTTTAAATTCTCGTACTTTTTTTATTTTGCATTAACTTTTCTCTTTTTTAATTTTTTTTCTCACTTTTTATATTGTTTTATTATTAGGCTTATATGTTTTTCAATTTTTTTCCTTTTTTATTTTCTTACTTTTTATATTTTTTGTTGTATTTTTGTTTTTTTACTTTTTTTGTGCTTTATTTATCTTTTTTCTTTTGCTTTAATTTTTTTTCTTATTTTATTTTTATTTTTTATTTCTTTCTTTTTTTATAGTTTCATAAATTTTTGTTAAGTTTTCAAATTTTTTATTTTTCTATCTTTTTTTCTTATTTTATCATTCTCGGTTATTTTTTATTGCATTTTTATAATTTTTCATTAACTTTTTCTCCTTTCAAATTTTTCTTCTTTTTTTTTATGTGCTTTCATTTTTTTTTTTGTTCACTTTTTTCTTTGTTTTAAAATTTTCTATAAATTTTTTTCTTTTTGTTTTATTTCATATTTTTGCCTCTTCATTTTTTATTTTTTTCTTCTTTTCCTCATTTTTTTCTCAAATTTTATTTTATATATTTTGTATTTTCATTTTTTATTTTTTTCTTGCTTTCTCTTAAATCTTTTTGTTCGCACTTTTTTTTATTTCTTCTTTATAATTTTAAAACCTCAAACTTCTTTTTTTGTGCACATTCTTTTATTTTTATTTATATTTTTTATTAACTTTTATTTTATTTTTCATCTTTTTCCTCTATTTGTTATATATATATATATATATATATTTTGTTTTCTTTGTGCATTCTAAACTAAAAGTTTTTTCCATTTTGTATTTGAAATTTTTATTCATTTTGTCTTTTTATATTTTTTTGATTCGTAAATTTTTTATTTTCTTACTTTGTTACTTTTTATTTTTTTCCTTTTCCGGTATTTTATTTTATTTTTTCTTTTATATTAATATTTTCTCTTAATTTATTTTTTATTTATATTTTAAAAAATTTTTATAAAGTTCAAAATTTTTTATTTTTTCATTTTCCTATTTTTTTGTCTATTTTTTTTTTGCTATTTTTTGTTCTATTTTATAAATTTTCAATAACTTTTTCCCTTCAAAATTTTCTTTCTTTTTGCCTTTTTTTCATATGCTTTTGTTTTTATTTGTTTTAATTCTTTCATTGTTTTAAAATTATTTATATTTCTTAAGCTTTTTTTATTCCAAATCTTTTCTTTTCATTTTTATTCTTTTCTTTTTTTTCACAAATTTCCTTTCACTTCTTATTTGCGTTTTTAAATTCTCATACTTTTTTTTTTTTTGCTCTTTCTCCTTTGGTTTTCATTTTTATTTTGAATTAACTTTTCTCTTTTTTAATTTTTTGCCTTTGACTTTTTATATTCTTTTCTCATTATGTCTTATATGTTTTTCAATTTTTTGTATTTTTTGAACTTTTTTTTTTATTTTGTCTTTTTTATTTTCTTACTTTTTATATTTTTATTGTATTTTTGTTCATCTTTTTATTTTGGTTTATTTTTTTATTTTATCATTGTTGGTTATTTTCTATTGCATTTTTATAATTTTTCTTTAACTTTTTCTCCTTTCAAATTTTTCTTCTTTTTTTTACTTATTTTTTCACGTGCTTTCATATTTTTTTTGTTTTCACTTTTTTCTTTTTGTTTTATTTCATAATTTTGACTCTTCATTTTTTATTTTTTTCTTGTTTTAACTTTTTTTTTTTTGCACTTCCTTGTCTTGTTTTTATTTTTATTTTGTATTAACTTTTTCCCTTTGTTAATTTTTTTGTCTTTGATTTTTTTTATTTTTTTCTTATTACTTTTTTGCTTATGTTTTCTAAATTAATTTTTTCTATTTTGTAATCCCTTTTCATTTTTTATCTCCTTTTACTTTTTTATCTTTCATTTTTTATACCTTTATTTCTTATTGTTTGTTATATTTTTTTTATTTTTTGTTCGTATTTTATAAACTAATTTTTTTTTTACAATTTTAAAACCTCTAACTTCTTTTTTTGTGCACTTCCTTTTGTTTTTATTCCTTTTTTTGTTAACTTTTATTTTATTTTTTATCTTTGATTTTTTATATCTTTTTCTTGTATTTGTTTTTTTTTTTCTTTAAACTAAAAGTTTTTTCTGTTTTATATTTCAAATTTCTATTCATTTTGTCTTTTTATATTTTTTTGATTTGCTAACTTTTTATTTTCTTACTTTTTTATTTTTTTTCCATTTTTGGTATTTTATTTTATTTTTTCTTTTATATTACTATTTTTTATTTATATTTTTAAAAATTTTTATAAAATTTAAAATAATTATTTTTTGAATCTTTTTTCTTTTTTCATTTTCATTTTTTTTGTTCTATGTTGTAATTTTTAAATAACTTTTTCCCTTCAAAGTTTTCTTTCTTTTTGCTTTTTTTTTTTTTTCATCTGCTTTCAGTGTTGCTTGTTTTAATTTTTTTGTTGTTTTAAAATTTTTTATATTTCTTTTTTCCTTTTTTATTCCAAATCTTTTGTCTTTTCATTTTTATTCTTTTCTTGCTTTTCTTATTTTTTTCACAAATTTCCTTTCATTTCTTATTTGCATCTTTAAATTATTAGACTTTTTTTGTGCACTCTCTTTTGTTTTTATTTTATTTTTTATCTTTGATTTTTATATTTTTTCCTATATTTGTTATATTTTTTTTTTGTTTTTCTTTGTATATTCTGAACTAAAAGTTTTTTCTATTTTGTATTTGAAATTTTTATTCATTTTTCTTTTATATTTTTTTATTCGCTAATTTTTTAATATCTTACTTTTTTATGTTTTGCTTTTTTGGTATTTTATTGAATTTTTTCTTCTATATTAATATTTTATCTTAATTTATTTTTCCATTTATTTTTATTTATATTTTAAAAAATTTTTATAAAGTTCCAAAATTTTTTTTTTTATTTTCCCTTTTTTTTTTTGCTATTTTTGTTCTACTTTGTAATTTTTTAATAACTTTTTCCCTTCAAAATTTTCCTTCTTTTTGCTTTTTTTCATATGCTTTCGTTTTTACTTGTTTTAATTTTTTCGTTATTTTAAAAATTTTTATTTTTTTCTTTTTTATTCCAAATCTTTTGTCTTTTCATTTTTATTCTTTTCTTGCTTTTCTTATTTTTTTTTCACAAATTTCCTTTCATTTCTTATTTGCGTTTTTAAATTCTCGTACTTTTTTTATTTTGCATTAACTTTTCTCTTTTTTAATTTTTTTTCTCACTTTTTATATTGTTTTATTATTAGGCTTATATGTTTTTCAATTTTTTTCCTTTTTTATTTTCTTACTTTTTATATTTTTTGTTGTATTTTTGTTTTTTTTCTTTTTTTGTGCTTTATTTATCTTTTTTCTTTTGCTTTAATTTTTTTTCTTATTTTATTTTTATTTTTTATTTCTTTCTTTTTTTATAGTTTCATAAATTTTTGTTAAGTTTTCAAATTTTTTATTTTTCTATCTTTTTTTCTTATTTTATCATTCTCGGTTATTTTTTATTGCATTTTTATAATTTTTCATTAACTTTTTCTCCTTTCAAATTTTTCTTCTTTTTTTTTATGTGCTTTCATTTTTTTTTTGTTCACTTTTTTCTTTGTTTTAAAATTTTCTATAAATTTTTTTCTTTTTGTTTTATTTCATATTTTTGCCTCTTCATTTTTTATTTTTTTCTTCTTTTCCTCATTTTTTTCTCAAATTTTATTTTATATATTTTGTATTTTCATTTTTTATTTTTTTCTTGCTTTCTCTTAAATCTTTTTGTTCGCACTTTTTTTTATTTCTTCTTTATAATTTTAAAACCTCAAACTTCTTTTTTTGTGCACATTCTTTTATTTTTATTTATATTTTTTATTAACTTTTATTTTATTTTTCATCTTTTTCCTCTATTTGTTATATATATATATATATATATATTTTGTTTTCTTTGTGCATTCTAAACTAAAAGTTTTTTCCATTTTGTATTTGAAATTTTTATTCATTTTGTCTTTTTATATTTTTTTGATTCGTAAATTTTTTATTTTCTTACTTTGTTACTTTTTATTTTTTTCCTTTTTCGGTATTTTATTTTATTTTTTCTTTTATATTAATATTTTCTCTTAATTTATTTTTTATTTATATTTTAAAAAATTTTTATAAAGTTCAAAATTTTTTATTTTTTCATTTTCCTATTTTTTTGTCTATTTTTTTTTGCTATTTTTTGTTCTATTTTATAAATTTTCAATAACTTTTTCCCTTCAAAATTTTCTTTCTTTTTGCCTTTTTTTCATATGCTTTTGTTTTTATTTGTTTTAATTCTTTCATTGTTTTAAAATTATTTATATTTCTTAAGCTTTTTTTATTCCAAATCTTTTCTTTTCATTTTTATTCTTTTCTTTTTTTTCACAAATTTCCTTTCACTTCTTATTTGCGTTTTTAAATTCTCATACTTTTTTTTTTTTGCTCTTTCTCCTTTGGTTTTCATTTTTATTTTGAATTAACTTTTCTCTTTTTTAATTTTTTGCCTTTGACTTTTTATATTCTTTTCTCATTATGTCTTATATGTTTTTCAATTTTTTGTATTTTTTGAACTTTTTTTTTTATTTTGTCTTTTTTATTTTCTTACTTTTTATATTTTTATTGTATTTTTGTTCATCTTTTTATTTTGGTTTATTTTTTTATTTTATCATTGTTGGTTATTTTCTATTGCATTTTTATAATTTTTCTTTAACTTTTTCTCCTTTCAAATTTTTCTTCTTTTTTTTACTTATTTTTTCACGTGCTTTCATATTTTTTTTGTTTTCACTTTTTTCTTTTTGTTTTATTTCATAATTTTGACTCTTCATTTTTTATTTTTTTCTTGTTTTAACTTTTTTTTTTTTGCACTTCCTTGTCTTGTTTTTATTTTTATTTTGTATTAACTTTTTCCCTTTGTTAATTTTTTTGTCTTTGATTTTTTTTATTTTTTTCTTATTACTTTTTTGCTTATGTTTTCTAAATTAATTTTTTCTATTTTGTAATCCCTTTTCATTTTTTATCTCCTTTTACTTTTTTATCTTTCATTTTTTATACCTTTATTTCTTATTGTTTGTTATATTTTTTTTATTTTTTGTTCGTATTTTATAAACTAATTTTTTTTTTACAATTTTAAAACCTCTAACTTCTTTTTTTGTGCACTTCCTTTTGTTTTTATTCCTTTTTTTGTTAACTTTTATTTTATTTTTTATCTTTGATTTTTTATATCTTTTTCTTGTATTTGTTTTTTTTTTTCTTTAAACTAAAAGTTTTTTCTGTTTTATATTTCAAATTTCTATTCATTTTGTCTTTTTATATTTTTTTGATTTGCTAACTTTTTATTTTCTTACTTTTTTATTTTTTTTCCATTTTTGGTATTTTATTTTATTTTTTCTTTTATATTACTATTTTTTATTTATATTTTTAAAAATTTTTATAAAATTTAAAATAATTATTTTTTGAATCTTTTTTCTTTTTTCATTTTCATTTTTTTTGTTCTATGTTGTAATTTTTAAATAACTTTTTCCCTTCAAAGTTTTCTTTCTTTTTGCTTTTTTTTTTTTTCATCTGCTTTCAGTGTTGCTTGTTTTAATTTTTTTGTTGTTTTAAAATTTTTTATATTTCTTTTTTCCTTTTTTATTCCAAATCTTTTGTCTTTTCATTTTTATTCTTTTCTTGCTTTTCTTATTTTTTTCACAAATTTCCTTTCATTTCTTATTTGCATCTTTAAATTATTAGACTTTTTTTGTGCACTCTCTTTTGTTTTTATTTTATTTTTTATCTTTGATTTTTATATTTTTTCCTATATTTGTTATATTTTTTTTTTGTTTTTCTTTGTATATTCTGAACTAAAAGTTTTTTCTATTTTGTATTTGAAATTTTTATTCATTTTTCTTTTATATTTTTTTATTCGCTAATTTTTTAATATCTTACTTTTTTATGTTTTGCTTTTTTGGTATTTTATTGAATTTTTTCTTCTATATTAATATTTTATCTTAATTTATTTTTCCATTTATTTTTATTTATATTTTAAAAAATTTTTATAAAGTTCCAAAATTTTTTTTTTTATTTTCCCTTTTTTTTTTTGCTATTTTTGTTCTACTTTGTAATTTTTTAATAACTTTTTCCCTTCAAAATTTTCCTTCTTTTTGCTTTTTTTCATATGCTTTCGTTTTTACTTGTTTTAATTTTTTCGTTATTTTAAAAATTTTTATTTTTTTCTTTTTTATTCCAAATCTTTTGTCTTTTCATTTTTATTCTTTTCTTGCTTTTCTTATTTTTTTTTCACAAATTTCCTTTCATTTCTTATTTGCGTTTTTAAATTCTCGTACTTTTTTTATTTTGCATTAACTTTTCTCTTTTTTAATTTTTTTTCTCACTTTTTATATTGTTTTATTATTAGGCTTATATGTTTTTCAATTTTTTTCCTTTTTTATTTTCTTACTTTTTATATTTTTTGTTGTATTTTTGTTTTTTTTCTTTTTTTGTGCTTTATTTATCTTTTTTCTTTTGCTTTAATTTTTTTTCTTATTTTATTTTTATTTTTTATTTCTTTCTTTTTTTATAGTTTCATAAATTTTTGTTAAGTTTTCAAATTTTTTATTTTTCTATCTTTTTTTCTTATTTTATCATTCTCGGTTATTTTTTATTGCATTTTTATAATTTTTCATTAACTTTTTCTCCTTTCAAATTTTTCTTCTTTTTTTTTATGTGCTTTCATTTTTTTTTTGTTCACTTTTTTCTTTGTTTTAAAATTTTCTATAAATTTTTTTCTTTTTGTTTTATTTCATATTTTTGCCTCTTCATTTTTTATTTTTTTCTTCTTTTCCTCATTTTTTTCTCAAATTTTATTTTATATATTTTGTATTTTCATTTTTTATTTTTTTCTTGCTTTCTCTTAAATCTTTTTGTTCGCACTTTTTTTTATTTCTTCTTTATAATTTTAAAACCTCAAACTTCTTTTTTTGTGCACATTCTTTTATTTTTATTTATATTTTTTATTAACTTTTATTTTATTTTTCATCTTTTTCCTCTATTTGTTATATATATATATATATATATATTTTGTTTTCTTTGTGCATTCTAAACTAAAAGTTTTTTCCATTTTGTATTTGAAATTTTTATTCATTTTGTCTTTTTATATTTTTTTGATTCGTAAATTTTTTATTTTCTTACTTTGTTACTTTTTATTTTTTTCCTTTTTCGGTATTTTATTTTATTTTTTCTTTTATATTAATATTTTCTCTTAATTTATTTTTTATTTATATTTTAAAAAATTTTTATAAAGTTCAAAATTTTTTATTTTTTCATTTTCCTATTTTTTTGTCTATTTTTTTTTGCTATTTTTTGTTCTATTTTATAAATTTTCAATAACTTTTTCCCTTCAAAATTTTCTTTCTTTTTGCCTTTTTTTCATATGCTTTTGTTTTTATTTGTTTTAATTCTTTCATTGTTTTAAAATTATTTATATTTCTTAAGCTTTTTTTATTCCAAATCTTTTCTTTTCATTTTTATTCTTTTCTTTTTTTTCACAAATTTCCTTTCACTTCTTATTTGCGTTTTTAAATTCTCATACTTTTTTTTTTTTGCTCTTTCTCCTTTGGTTTTCATTTTTATTTTGAATTAACTTTTCTCTTTTTTAATTTTTTGCCTTTGACTTTTTATATTCTTTTCTCATTATGTCTTATATGTTTTTCAATTTTTTGTATTTTTTGAACTTTTTTTTTTATTTTGTCTTTTTTATTTTCTTACTTTTTATATTTTTATTGTATTTTTGTTCATCTTTTTATTTTGGTTTATTTTTTTATTTTATCATTGTTGGTTATTTTCTATTGCATTTTTATAATTTTTCTTTAACTTTTTCTCCTTTCAAATTTTTCTTCTTTTTTTTACTTATTTTTTCACGTGCTTTCATATTTTTTTTGTTTTCACTTTTTTCTTTTTGTTTTATTTCATAATTTTGACTCTTCATTTTTTATTTTTTTCTTGTTTTAACTTTTTTTTTTTTGCACTTCCTTGTCTTGTTTTTATTTTTATTTTGTATTAACTTTTTCCCTTTGTTAATTTTTTTGTCTTTGATTTTTTTTATTTTTTTCTTATTACTTTTTTGCTTATGTTTTCTAAATTAATTTTTTCTATTTTGTAATCCCTTTTCATTTTTTATCTCCTTTTACTTTTTTATCTTTCATTTTTTATACCTTTATTTCTTATTGTTTGTTATATTTTTTTTATTTTTTGTTCGTATTTTATAAACTAATTTTTTTTTTACAATTTTAAAACCTCTAACTTCTTTTTTTGTGCACTTCCTTTTGTTTTTATTCCTTTTTTTGTTAACTTTTATTTTATTTTTTATCTTTGATTTTTTATATCTTTTTCTTGTATTTGTTTTTTTTTTTCTTTAAACTAAAAGTTTTTTCTGTTTTATATTTCAAATTTCTATTCATTTTGTCTTTTTATATTTTTTTGATTTGCTAACTTTTTATTTTCTTACTTTTTTATTTTTTTTCCATTTTTGGTATTTTATTTTATTTTTTCTTTTATATTACTATTTTTTATTTATATTTTTAAAAATTTTTATAAAATTTAAAATAATTATTTTTTGAATCTTTTTTCTTTTTTCATTTTCATTTTTTTTGTTCTATGTTGTAATTTTTAAATAACTTTTTCCCTTCAAAGTTTTCTTTCTTTTTGCTTTTTTTTTTTTTCATCTGCTTTCAGTGTTGCTTGTTTTAATTTTTTTGTTGTTTTAAAATTTTTTATATTTCTTTTTTCCTTTTTTATTCCAAATCTTTTGTCTTTTCATTTTTATTCTTTTCTTGCTTTTCTTATTTTTTTCACAAATTTCCTTTCATTTCTTATTTGCATCTTTAAATTATTAGACTTTTTTTGTGCACTCTCTTTTGTTTTTATTTTATTTTTTATCTTTGATTTTTATATTTTTTCCTATATTTGTTATATTTTTTTTTTGTTTTTCTTTGTATATTCTGAACTAAAAGTTTTTTCTATTTTGTATTTGAAATTTTTATTCATTTTTCTTTTATATTTTTTTATTCGCTAATTTTTTAATATCTTACTTTTTTATGTTTTGCTTTTTTGGTATTTTATTGAATTTTTTCTTCTATATTAATATTTTATCTTAATTTATTTTTCCATTTATTTTTATTTATATTTTAAAAAATTTTTATAAAGTTCCAAAATTTTTTTTTTATTTTCCCTTTTTTTTTTTGCTATTTTTGTTCTACTTTGTAATTTTTTAATAACTTTTTCCCTTCAAAATTTTCCTTCTTTTTGCTTTTTTTCATATGCTTTCGTTTTTACTTGTTTTAATTTTTTCGTTATTTTAAAAATTTTTATTTTTTTCTTTTTTATTCCAAATCTTTTGTCTTTTCATTTTTATTCTTTTCTTGCTTTTCTTATTTTTTTTTCACAAATTTCCTTTCATTTCTTATTTGCGTTTTTAAATTCTCGTACTTTTTTTATTTTGCATTAACTTTTCTCTTTTTTAATTTTTTTTCTCACTTTTTATATTGTTTTATTATTAGGCTTATATGTTTTTCAATTTTTTTCCTTTTTTATTTTCTTACTTTTTATATTTTTTGTTGTATTTTTGTTTTTTTTCTTTTTTTGTGCTTTATTTATCTTTTTTCTTTTGCTTTAATTTTTTTTCTTATTTTATTTTTATTTTTTATTTCTTTCTTTTTTTATAGTTTCATAAATTTTTGTTAAGTTTTCAAATTTTTTATTTTTCTATCTTTTTTTCTTATTTTATCATTCTCGGTTATTTTTTATTGCATTTTTATAATTTTTCATTAACTTTTTCTCCTTTCAAATTTTTCTTCTTTTTTTTTATGTGCTTTCATTTTTTTTTTGTTCACTTTTTTCTTTGTTTTAAAATTTTCTATAAATTTTTTTCTTTTTGTTTTATTTCATATTTTTGCCTCTTCATTTTTTATTTTTTTCTTCTTTTCCTCATTTTTTTCTCAAATTTTATTTTATATATTTTGTATTTTCATTTTTTATTTTTTTCTTGCTTTCTCTTAAATCTTTTTGTTCGCACTTTTTTTTATTTCTTCTTTATAATTTTAAAACCTCAAACTTCTTTTTTTGTGCACATTCTTTTATTTTTATTTATATTTTTTATTAACTTTTATTTTATTTTTCATCTTTTTCCTCTATTTGTTATATATATATATATATATATATTTTGTTTTCTTTGTGCATTCTAAACTAAAAGTTTTTTCCATTTTGTATTTGAAATTTTTATTCATTTTGTCTTTTTATATTTTTTTGATTCGTAAATTTTTTATTTTCTTACTTTGTTACTTTTTATTTTTTTCCTTTTTCGGTATTTTATTTTATTTTTTCTTTTATATTAATATTTTCTCTTAATTTATTTTTTATTTATATTTTAAAAAATTTTTATAAAGTTCAAAATTTTTTATTTTTTCATTTTCCTATTTTTTTGTCTATTTTTTTTTGCTATTTTTTGTTCTATTTTATAAATTTTCAATAACTTTTTCCCTTCAAAATTTTCTTTCTTTTTGCCTTTTTTTCATATGCTTTTGTTTTTATTTGTTTTAATTCTTTCATTGTTTTAAAATTATTTATATTTCTTAAGCTTTTTTTATTCCAAATCTTTTCTTTTCATTTTTATTCTTTTCTTTTTTTTCACAAATTTCCTTTCACTTCTTATTTGCGTTTTTAAATTCTCATACTTTTTTTTTTTTGCTCTTTCTCCTTTGGTTTTCATTTTTATTTTGAATTAACTTTTCTCTTTTTTAATTTTTTGCCTTTGACTTTTTATATTCTTTTCTCATTATGTCTTATATGTTTTTCAATTTTTTGTATTTTTTGAACTTTTTTTTTTATTTTGTCTTTTTTATTTTCTTACTTTTTATATTTTTATTGTATTTTTGTTCATCTTTTTATTTTGGTTTATTTTTTTATTTTATCATTGTTGGTTATTTTCTATTGCATTTTTATAATTTTTCTTTAACTTTTTCTCCTTTCAAATTTTTCTTCTTTTTTTTACTTATTTTTTCACGTGCTTTCATATTTTTTTTGTTTTCACTTTTTTCTTTTTGTTTTATTTCATAATTTTGACTCTTCATTTTTTATTTTTTTCTTGTTTTAACTTTTTTTTTTTTGCACTTCCTTGTCTTGTTTTTATTTTTATTTTGTATTAACTTTTTCCCTTTGTTAATTTTTTTGTCTTTGATTTTTTTTATTTTTTTCTTATTACTTTTTTGCTTATGTTTTCTAAATTAATTTTTTCTATTTTGTAATCCCTTTTCATTTTTTATCTCCTTTTACTTTTTTATCTTTCATTTTTTATACCTTTATTTCTTATTGTTTGTTATATTTTTTTTATTTTTTGTTCGTATTTTATAAACTAATTTTTTTTTTACAATTTTAAAACCTCTAACTTCTTTTTTTGTGCACTTCCTTTTGTTTTTATTCCTTTTTTTGTTAACTTTTATTTTATTTTTTATCTTTGATTTTTTATATCTTTTTCTTGTATTTGTTTTTTTTTTTCTTTAAACTAAAAGTTTTTTCTGTTTTATATTTCAAATTTCTATTCATTTTGTCTTTTTATATTTTTTTGATTTGCTAACTTTTTATTTTCTTACTTTTTTATTTTTTTTCCATTTTTGGTATTTTATTTTATTTTTTCTTTTATATTACTATTTTTTATTTATATTTTTAAAAATTTTTATAAAATTTAAAATAATTATTTTTTGAATCTTTTTTCTTTTTTCATTTTCATTTTTTTTGTTCTATGTTGTAATTTTTAAATAACTTTTTCCCTTCAAAGTTTTCTTTCTTTTTGCTTTTTTTTTTTTTCATCTGCTTTCAGTGTTGCTTGTTTTAATTTTTTTGTTGTTTTAAAATTTTTTATATTTCTTTTTTCCTTTTTTATTCCAAATCTTTTGTCTTTTCATTTTTATTCTTTTCTTGCTTTTCTTATTTTTTTCACAAATTTCCTTTCATTTCTTATTTGCATCTTTAAATTATTAGACTTTTTTTGTGCACTCTCTTTTGTTTTTATTTTATTTTTTATCTTTGATTTTTATATTTTTTCCTATATTTGTTATATTTTTTTTTTGTTTTTCTTTGTATATTCTGAACTAAAAGTTTTTTCTATTTTGTATTTGAAATTTTTATTCATTTTTCTTTTATATTTTTTTATTCGCTAATTTTTTAATATCTTACTTTTTTATGTTTTGCTTTTTTGGTATTTTATTGAATTTTTTCTTCTATATTAATATTTTATCTTAATTTATTTTTCCATTTATTTTTATTTATATTTTAAAAAATTTTTATAAAGTTCCAAAATTTTTTTTTTATTTTCCCTTTTTTTTTTTGCTATTTTTGTTCTACTTTGTAATTTTTTAATAACTTTTTCCCTTCAAAATTTTCCTTCTTTTTGCTTTTTTTCATATGCTTTCGTTTTTACTTGTTTTAATTTTTTCGTTATTTTAAAAATTTTTATTTTTTTCTTTTTTATTCCAAATCTTTTGTCTTTTCATTTTTATTCTTTTCTTGCTTTTCTTATTTTTTTTTCACAAATTTCCTTTCATTTCTTATTTGCGTTTTTAAATTCTCGTACTTTTTTTATTTTGCATTAACTTTTCTCTTTTTTAATTTTTTTTCTCACTTTTTATATTGTTTTATTATTAGGCTTATATGTTTTTCAATTTTTTTCCTTTTTTATTTTCTTACTTTTTATATTTTTTGTTGTATTTTTGTTTTTTTTCTTTTTTTGTGCTTTATTTATCTTTTTTCTTTTGCTTTAATTTTTTTTCTTATTTTATTTTTATTTTTTATTTCTTTCTTTTTTTATAGTTTCATAAATTTTTGTTAAGTTTTCAAATTTTTTATTTTTCTATCTTTTTTTCTTATTTTATCATTCTCGGTTATTTTTTATTGCATTTTTATAATTTTTCATTAACTTTTTCTCCTTTCAAATTTTTCTTCTTTTTTTTTATGTGCTTTCATTTTTTTTTTGTTCACTTTTTTCTTTGTTTTAAAATTTTCTATAAATTTTTTTCTTTTTGTTTTATTTCATATTTTTGCCTCTTCATTTTTTATTTTTTTCTTCTTTTCCTCATTTTTTTCTCAAATTTTATTTTATATATTTTGTATTTTCATTTTTTATTTTTTTCTTGCTTTCTCTTAAATCTTTTTGTTCGCACTTTTTTTTATTTCTTCTTTATAATTTTAAAACCTCAAACTTCTTTTTTTGTGCACATTCTTTTATTTTTATTTATATTTTTTATTAACTTTTATTTTATTTTTCATCTTTTTCCTCTATTTGTTATATATATATATATATATATATTTTGTTTTCTTTGTGCATTCTAAACTAAAAGTTTTTTCCATTTTGTATTTGAAATTTTTATTCATTTTGTCTTTTTATATTTTTTTGATTCGTAAATTTTTTATTTTCTTACTTTGTTACTTTTTATTTTTTTCCTTTTCCGGTATTTTATTTTATTTTTTCTTTTATATTAATATTTTCTCTTAATTTATTTTTTATTTATATTTTAAAAAATTTTTATAAAGTTCAAAATTTTTTATTTTTTCATTTTCCTATTTTTTTGTCTATTTTTTTTTGCTATTTTTTGTTCTATTTTATAAATTTTCAATAACTTTTTCCCTTCAAAATTTTCTTTCTTTTTGCCTTTTTTTCATATGCTTTTGTTTTTATTTGTTTTAATTCTTTCATTGTTTTAAAATTATTTATATTTCTTAAGCTTTTTTTATTCCAAATCTTTTCTTTTCATTTTTATTCTTTTCTTTTTTTTCACAAATTTCCTTTCACTTCTTATTTGCGTTTTTAAATTCTCATACTTTTTTTTTTTTGCTCTTTCTCCTTTGGTTTTCATTTTTATTTTGAATTAACTTTTCTCTTTTTTAATTTTTTGCCTTTGACTTTTTATATTCTTTTCTCATTATGTCTTATATGTTTTTCAATTTTTTGTATTTTTTGAACTTTTTTTTTTATTTTGTCTTTTTTATTTTCTTACTTTTTATATTTTTATTGTATTTTTGTTCATCTTTTTATTTTGGTTTATTTTTTTATTTTATCATTGTTGGTTATTTTCTATTGCATTTTTATAATTTTTCTTTAACTTTTTCTCCTTTCAAATTTTTCTTCTTTTTTTTACTTATTTTTTCACGTGCTTTCATATTTTTTTTGTTTTCACTTTTTTCTTTTTGTTTTATTTCATAATTTTGACTCTTCATTTTTTATTTTTTTCTTGTTTTAACTTTTTTTTTTTTGCACTTCCTTGTCTTGTTTTTATTTTTATTTTGTATTAACTTTTTCCCTTTGTTAATTTTTTTGTCTTTGATTTTTTTTATTTTTTTCTTATTACTTTTTTGCTTATGTTTTCTAAATTAATTTTTTCTATTTTGTAATCCCTTTTCATTTTTTATCTCCTTTTACTTTTTTATCTTTCATTTTTTATACCTTTATTTCTTATTGTTTGTTATATTTTTTTTATTTTTTGTTCGTATTTTATAAACTAATTTTTTTTTTACAATTTTAAAACCTCTAACTTCTTTTTTTGTGCACTTCCTTTTGTTTTTATTCCTTTTTTTGTTAACTTTTATTTTATTTTTTATCTTTGATTTTTTATATCTTTTTCTTGTATTTGTTTTTTTTTTTCTTTAAACTAAAAGTTTTTTCTGTTTTATATTTCAAATTTCTATTCATTTTGTCTTTTTATATTTTTTTGATTTGCTAACTTTTTATTTTCTTACTTTTTTATTTTTTTTCCATTTTTGGTATTTTATTTTATTTTTTCTTTTATATTACTATTTTTTATTTATATTTTTAAAAATTTTTATAAAATTTAAAATAATTATTTTTTGAATCTTTTTTCTTTTTTCATTTTCATTTTTTTTGTTCTATGTTGTAATTTTTAAATAACTTTTTCCCTTCAAAGTTTTCTTTCTTTTTGCTTTTTTTTTTTTTCATCTGCTTTCAGTGTTGCTTGTTTTAATTTTTTTGTTGTTTTAAAATTTTTTATATTTCTTTTTTCCTTTTTTATTCCAAATCTTTTGTCTTTTCATTTTTATTCTTTTCTTGCTTTTCTTATTTTTTTCACAAATTTCCTTTCATTTCTTATTTGCATCTTTAAATTATTAGACTTTTTTTGTGCACTCTCTTTTGTTTTTATTTTATTTTTTATCTTTGATTTTTATATTTTTTCCTATATTTGTTATATTTTTTTTTTGTTTTTCTTTGTATATTCTGAACTAAAAGTTTTTTCTATTTTGTATTTGAAATTTTTATTCATTTTTCTTTTATATTTTTTTATTCGCTAATTTTTTAATATCTTACTTTTTTATGTTTTGCTTTTTTGGTATTTTATTGAATTTTTTCTTCTATATTAATATTTTATCTTAATTTATTTTTCCATTTATTTTTATTTATATTTTAAAAAATTTTTATAAAGTTCCAAAATTTTTTTTTTTATTTTCCCTTTTTTTTTTTGCTATTTTTGTTCTACTTTGTAATTTTTTAATAACTTTTTCCCTTCAAAATTTTCCTTCTTTTTGCTTTTTTTCATATGCTTTCGTTTTTACTTGTTTTAATTTTTTCGTTATTTTAAAAATTTTTATTTTTTTCTTTTTTATTCCAAATCTTTTGTCTTTTCATTTTTATTCTTTTCTTGCTTTTCTTATTTTTTTTTCACAAATTTCCTTTCATTTCTTATTTGCGTTTTTAAATTCTCGTACTTTTTTTATTTTGCATTAACTTTTCTCTTTTTTAATTTTTTTTCTCACTTTTTATATTGTTTTATTATTAGGCTTATATGTTTTTCAATTTTTTTCCTTTTTTATTTTCTTACTTTTTATATTTTTTGTTGTATTTTTGTTTTTTTACTTTTTTTGTGCTTTATTTATCTTTTTTCTTTTGCTTTAATTTTTTTTCTTATTTTATTTTTATTTTTTATTTCTTTCTTTTTTTATAGTTTCATAAATTTTTGTTAAGTTTTCAAATTTTTTATTTTTCTATCTTTTTTTCTTATTTTATCATTCTCGGTTATTTTTTATTGCATTTTTATAATTTTTCATTAACTTTTTCTCCTTTCAAATTTTTCTTCTTTTTTTTTATGTGCTTTCATTTTTTTTTTTGTTCACTTTTTTCTTTGTTTTAAAATTTTCTATAAATTTTTTTCTTTTTGTTTTATTTCATATTTTTGCCTCTTCATTTTTTATTTTTTTCTTCTTTTCCTCATTTTTTTCTCAAATTTTATTTTATATATTTTGTATTTTCATTTTTTATTTTTTTCTTGCTTTCTCTTAAATCTTTTTGTTCGCACTTTTTTTTATTTCTTCTTTATAATTTTAAAACCTCAAACTTCTTTTTTTGTGCACATTCTTTTATTTTTATTTATATTTTTTATTAACTTTTATTTTATTTTTCATCTTTTTCCTCTATTTGTTATATATATATATATATATATATATTTTGTTTTCTTTGTGCATTCTAAACTAAAAGTTTTTTCCATTTTGTATTTGAAATTTTTATTCATTTTGTCTTTTTATATTTTTTTGATTCGTAAATTTTTTATTTTCTTACTTTGTTACTTTTTATTTTTTTCCTTTTCCGGTATTTTATTTTATTTTTTCTTTTATATTAATATTTTCTCTTAATTTATTTTTTATTTATATTTTAAAAAATTTTTATAAAGTTCAAAATTTTTTATTTTTTCATTTTCCTATTTTTTTGTCTATTTTTTTTTGCTATTTTTTGTTCTATTTTATAAATTTTCAATAACTTTTTCCCTTCAAAATTTTCTTTCTTTTTGCCTTTTTTTCATATGCTTTTGTTTTTATTTGTTTTAATTCTTTCATTGTTTTAAAATTATTTATATTTCTTAAGCTTTTTTTATTCCAAATCTTTTCTTTTCATTTTTATTCTTTTCTTTTTTTTCACAAATTTCCTTTCACTTCTTATTTGCGTTTTTAAATTCTCATACTTTTTTTTTTTTGCTCTTTCTCCTTTGGTTTTCATTTTTATTTTGAATTAACTTTTCTCTTTTTTAATTTTTTGCCTTTGACTTTTTATATTCTTTTCTCATTATGTCTTATATGTTTTTCAATTTTTTGTATTTTTTGAACTTTTTTTTTTATTTTGTCTTTTTTATTTTCTTACTTTTTATATTTTTATTGTATTTTTGTTCATCTTTTTATTTTGGTTTATTTTTTTATTTTATCATTGTTGGTTATTTTCTATTGCATTTTTATAATTTTTCTTTAACTTTTTCTCCTTTCAAATTTTTCTTCTTTTTTTTACTTATTTTTTCACGTGCTTTCATATTTTTTTTGTTTTCACTTTTTTCTTTTTGTTTTATTTCATAATTTTGACTCTTCATTTTTTATTTTTTTCTTGTTTTAACTTTTTTTTTTTTGCACTTCCTTGTCTTGTTTTTATTTTTATTTTGTATTAACTTTTTCCCTTTGTTAATTTTTTTGTCTTTGATTTTTTTTATTTTTTTCTTATTACTTTTTTGCTTATGTTTTCTAAATTAATTTTTTCTATTTTGTAATCCCTTTTCATTTTTTATCTCCTTTTACTTTTTTATCTTTCATTTTTTATACCTTTATTTCTTATTGTTTGTTATATTTTTTTTATTTTTTGTTCGTATTTTATAAACTAATTTTTTTTTTACAATTTTAAAACCTCTAACTTCTTTTTTTGTGCACTTCCTTTTGTTTTTATTCCTTTTTTTGTTAACTTTTATTTTATTTTTTATCTTTGATTTTTTATATCTTTTTCTTGTATTTGTTTTTTTTTTTCTTTAAACTAAAAGTTTTTTCTGTTTTATATTTCAAATTTCTATTCATTTTGTCTTTTTATATTTTTTTGATTTGCTAACTTTTTATTTTCTTACTTTTTTATTTTTTTTCCATTTTTGGTATTTTATTTTATTTTTTCTTTTATATTACTATTTTTTATTTATATTTTTAAAAATTTTTATAAAATTTAAAATAATTATTTTTTGAATCTTTTTTCTTTTTTCATTTTCATTTTTTTTGTTCTATGTTGTAATTTTTAAATAACTTTTTCCCTTCAAAGTTTTCTTTCTTTTTGCTTTTTTTTTTTTTTTTCATCTGCTTTCAGTGTTGCTTGTTTTAATTTTTTTGTTGTTTTAAAATTTTTTATATTTCTTTTTTCCTTTTTTATTCCAAATCTTTTGTCTTTTCATTTTTATTCTTTTCTTGCTTTTCTTATTTTTTTCACAAATTTCCTTTCATTTCTTATTTGCATCTTTAAATTATTAGACTTTTTTTGTGCACTCTCTTTTGTTTTTATTTTATTTTTTATCTTTGATTTTTATATTTTTTCCTATATTTGTTATATTTTTTTTTTGTTTTTCTTTGTATATTCTGAACTAAAAGTTTTTTCTATTTTGTATTTGAAACTTTTATTCATTTTTCTTTTATATTTTTTTATTCGCTAATTTTTTAATATCTTACTTTTTTATGTTTTGCTTTTTTGGTATTTTATTGAATTTTTTCTTCTATATTAATATTTTATCTTAATTTATTTTTCCATTTATTTTTATTTATATTTTAAAAAATTTTTATAAAGTTCAAAATTTTTTTTTTATTTTCCCTTTTTTTTTTTGCTATTTTTGTTCTACTTTGTAATTTTTTAATAACTTTTTCCCTTCAAAATTTTCCTTCTTTTTGCTTTTTTTCATATGCTTTCGTTTTTACTTGTTTTAATTTTTTCGTTATTTTAAAAATTTTTATTTTTTTCTTTTTTATTCCAAATCTTTTGTCTTTTCATTTTTATTCTTTTCTTGCTTTTCTTATTTTTTTTTCACAAATTTCCTTTCATTTCTTATTTGCGTTTTTAAATTCTCGTACTTTTTTTATTTTGCATTAACTTTTCTCTTTTTTAATTTTTTTTCTCACTTTTTATATTGTTTTATTATTAGGCTTATATGTTTTTCAATTTTTTTCCTTTTTTATTTTCTTACTTTTTATATTTTTTGTTGTATTTTTGTTTTTTTTGTTTTTTTGTGCTTTATTTATCTTTTTTCTTTTGCTTTAATTTTTTTTCTTATTTTATTTTTATTTTTTATTTCTTTCTTTTTTTATAGTTTCATAAATTTTTGTTAAGTTTTCAAATTTTTTATTTTTCTATCTTTTTTTCTTATTTTATCATTCTCGGTTATTTTTTATTGCATTTTTATAATTTTTCATTAACTTTTTCTCCTTTCAAATTTTTCTTCTTTTTTTTTATGTGCTTTCATTTTTTTTTTTGTTCACTTTTTTCTTTGTTTTAAAATTTTCTATAAATTTTTTTCTTTTTGTTTTATTTCATATTTTTGCCTCTTCATTTTTTATTTTTTTCTTCTTTTCCTCATTTTTTTCTCAAATTTTATTTTATATATTTTGTATTTTCATTTTTTATTTTTTTCTTGCTTTCTCTTAAATCTTTTTGTTCGCACTTTTTTTTATTTCTTCTTTATAATTTTAAAACCTCAAACTTCTTTTTTTGTGCACATTCTTTTATTTTTATTTATATTTTTTATTAACTTTTATTTTATTTTTCATCTTTTTCCTCTATTTGTTATATATATATATATATATATTTTGTTTTCTTTGTGCATTCTAAACTAAAAGTTTTTTCCATTTTGTATTTGAAATTTTTATTCATTTTGTCTTTTTATATTTTTTTGATTCGTAAATTTTTTATTTTCTTACTTTGTTACTTTTTATTTTTTTCCTTTTTCGGTATTTTATTTTATTTTTTCTTTTATATTAATATTTTCTCTTAATTTATTTTTTATTTATATTTTAAAAAATTTTTATAAAGTTCAAAATTTTTTATTTTTTCATTTTCCTATTTTTTTGTCTATTTTTTTTTGCTATTTTTTGTTCTATTTTATAAATTTTCAATAACTTTTTCCCTTCAAAATTTTCTTTCTTTTTGCCTTTTTTTCATATGCTTTTGTTTTTATTTGTTTTAATTCTTTCATTGTTTTAAAATTATTTATATTTCTTAAGCTTTTTTTATTCCAAATCTTTTCTTTTCATTTTTATTCTTTTCTTTTTTTTCACAAATTTCCTTTCACTTCTTATTTGCGTTTTTAAATTCTCATACTTTTTTTTTTTTGCACTTTCTCCTTTGGTTTTCATTTTTATTTTGAATTAACTTTTCTCTTTTTTAATTTTTTGCCTTTGACTTTTTATATTGTTTTCTCATTATGTCTTATATGTTTTTCAATTTTTTGTATTTTTTGAACTTTTTTTTTATTTTGTCTTTTTTATTTTCTTACTTTTTATTTTGGTTTATTTTTTTATTTTATCATTGTTGGTTATTTTCTATTGCATTTTTATAATTTTTCTTTAACTTTTTCTCCTTTCAAATTTTTCTTCTTTTTTTTACTTATTTTTTCACGTGCTTTCATATTTTTTTTGTTTTCACTTTTTTCTTTGTTTTAAAATATTCTATAAACTTTTTTCTTTTTGTTTTATTTCATAATTTTGACTCTTCATTTTTTATTTTTTTCTTGTTTTAACTTTTTTTTTTTTGCACTTCCTTGTCTTGTTTTTATTTTTATTTTGTATTAACTTTTTCCCTTTGTTAATTTTTTTGTCTTTGATTTTTTTTATTTTTTTCTTATTACTTTTTTGCTTATGTTTTCTAAATTAATTTTTTCTATTTTGTAATCCCTTTTCATTTTTTATCTCCTTTTACTTTTTTATCTTTCATTTTTTATACCTTTATTTCTTATTGTTTGTTATATTTTTTTTATTTTTTGTTCGTATTTTATAAACTAATTTTTTTTTTACAATTTTAAAACCTCTAACTTCTTTTTTTGTGCACTTCCTTTTGTTTTTATTCCTTTTTTTGTTAACTTTTATTTTATTTTTTATCTTTGATTTTTTATATCTTTTTCTTGTATTTGTTTTTTTTTTTCTTTAAACTAAAAGTTTTTTCTGTTTTATATTTCAAATTTCTATTCATTTTGTCTTTTTATATTTTTTTGATTTGCTAACTTTTTATTTTCTTACTTTTTTATTTTTTTTCCATTTTTGGTATTTTATTTTATTTTTTCTTTTATATTACTATTTTTTATTTATATTTTTAAAAAATTTTATAAAATTTAAAATAATTATTTTTTGAATCTTTTTTCTTTTTTCATTTTCATTTTTTTTGTTCTATGTTGTAATTTTTAAATAACTTTTTCCCTTCAAAGTTTTCTTTCTTTTTGCTTTTTTTTTTTTTTTCATCTGCTTTCAGTGTTGCTTGTTTTAATTTTTTTGTTGTTTTAAAATTTTTTATATTTCTTTTTTCCTTTTTTATTCCAAATCTTTTGTCTTTTCATTTTTATTCTTTTCTTGCTTTTCTTATTTTTTTCACAAATTTCCTTTCATTTCTTATTTGCATCTTTAAATTATTAGACTTTTTTTGTGCACTCTCTTTTGTTTTTATTTTATTTTTTATCTTTGATTTTTATATTTTTTCCTATATTTGTTATATTTTTTTTTTGTTTTTCTTTGTATATTCTGAACTAAAAGTTTTTTCTATTTTGTATTTGAAACTTTTATTCATTTTTCTTTTATATTTTTTTATTCGCTAATTTTTTAATATCTTACTTTTTTATGTTTTGCTTTTTTGGTATTTTATTGAATTTTTTCTTCTATATTAATATTTTATCTTAATTTATTTTTCCATTTATTTTTATTTATATTTTAAAAAATTTTTATAAAGTTCAAAATTTTTTTTTATTTTCCCTTTTTTTTTTTGCTATTTTTGTTCTACTTTGTAATTTTTTAATAACTTTTTCCCTTCAAAATTTTCCTTCTTTTTGCTTTTTTTCATATGCTTTCGTTTTTACTTGTTTTAATTTTTTCGTTATTTTAAAAATTTTTATTTTTTTCTTTTTTATTCCAAATCTTTTGTCTTTTCATTTTTATTCTTTTCTTGCTTTTCTTATTTTTTTTTCACAAATTTCCTTTCATTTCTTATTTGCGTTTTTAAATTCTCGTACTTTTTTTATTTTGCATTAACTTTTCTCTTTTTTAATTTTTTTTCTCACTTTTTATATTGTTTTATTATTAGGCTTATATGTTTTTCAATTTTTTTCCTTTTTTATTTTCTTACTTTTTCTATTTTTTGTTGTATTTTTGTTTTTTTTCTTTTTTTGTGCTTTATTTATCTTTTTTCTTTTGCTTTAATTTTTTTTCTTATTTTATTTTTATTTTTTATTTCTTTCTTTTTTTATAGTTTCATAAATTTTTGTTAAGTTTTCAAATTTTTTATTTTTCTATCTTTTTTTCTTATTTTATCATTCTCGGTTATTTTTTATTGCATTTTTATAATTTTTCATTAACTTTTTCTCCTTTCAAATTTTTCTTCTTTTTTTTTATGTGCTTTCATTTTTTTTTTGTTCACTTTTTTCTTTGTTTTAAAATTTTCTATAAATTTTTTTCTTTTTGTTTTATTTCATATTTTTGCCTCTTCATTTTTTATTTTTTTCTTCTTTTCCTCATTTTTTTCTCAAATTTTATTTTATATATTTTGTATTTTCATTTTTTATTTTTTTCTTGCTTTCTCTTAAATCTTTTTGTTCGCACTTTTTTTTATTTCTTCTTTATAATTTTAAAACCTCAAACTTCTTTTTTTGTGCACATTCTTTTATTTTTATTTATATTTTTTATTAACTTTTATTTTATTTTTCATCTTTTTCCTCTATTTGTTATATATATATATATATATATTTTGTTTTCTTTGTGCATTCTAAACTAAAAGTTTTTTCCATTTTGTATTTGAAATTTTTATTCATTTTGTCTTTTTATATTTTTTTGATTCGTAAATTTTTTATTTTCTTACTTTGTTACTTTTTATTTTTTTCCTTTTTTGGTATTTTATTTTATTTTTTCTTTTATATTAATATTTTCTCTTAATTTATTTTTTATTTATATTTTAAAAAATTTTTATAAAGTTCAAAATTTTTTATTTTTTCATTTTCCTATTTTTTTGTCTATTTTTTTTTGCTATTTTTTGTTCTATTTTATAAATTTTCAATAACTTTTTCCCTTCAAAATTTTCTTTCTTTTTGCCTTTTTTTCATATGCTTTTGTTTTTATTTGTTTTAATTCTTTCATTGTTTTAAAATTATTTATATTTCTTAAGCTTTTTTTATTCCAAATCTTTTCTTTTCATTTTTATTCTTTTCTTTTTTTTCACAAATTTCCTTTCACTTCTTATTTGCGTTTTTAAATTCTCATACTTTTTTTTTTTTGCACTTTCTCCTTTGGTTTTCATTTTTATTTTGAATTAACTTTTCTCTTTTTTAATTTTTTGCCTTTGACTTTTTATATTGTTTTCTCATTATGTCTTATATGTTTTTCAATTTTTTGTATTTTTTGAACTTTTTTTTTTATTTTGTCTTTTTTATTTTCTTACTTTTTATTTTGGTTTATTTTTTTATTTTATCATTGTTGGTTATTTTCTATTGCATTTTTATAATTTTTCTTTAACTTTTTCTCCTTTCAAATTTTTCTTCTTTTTTTTACTTATTTTTTCACGTGCTTTCATATTTTTTTTGTTTTCACTTTTTTCTTTGTTTTAAAATATTCTATAAACTTTTTTCTTTTTGTTTTATTTCATAATTTTGACTCTTCATTTTTTATTTTTTTCTTGTTTTAACTTTTTTTTTTTTGCACTTCCTTGTCTTGTTTTTATTTTTATTTTGTATTAACTTTTTCCCTTTGTTAATTTTTTTGTCTTTGATTTTTTTTATTTTTTTCTTATTACTTTTTTGCTTATGTTTTCTAAATTAATTTTTTCTATTTTGTAATCCCTTTTCATTTTTTATCTCCTTTTACTTTTTTATCTTTCATTTTTTATACCTTTATTTCTTATTGTTTGTTATATTTTTTTTATTTTTTGTTCGTATTTTATAAACTAATTTTTTTTTTACAATTTTAAAACCTCTAACTTCTTTTTTTGTGCACTTCCTTTTGTTTTTATTCCTTTTTTTGTTAACTTTTATTTTATTTTTTATCTTTGATTTTTTATATCTTTTTCTTGTATTTGTTTTTTTTTTTCTTTAAACTAAAAGTTTTTTCTGTTTTATATTTCAAATTTCTATTCATTTTGTCTTTTTATATTTTTTTGATTTGCTAACTTTTTATTTTCTTACTTTTTTATTTTTTTTCCATTTTTGGTATTTTATTTTATTTTTTCTTTTATATTACTATTTTTTATTTATATTTTTAAAAAATTTTATAAAATTTAAAATAATTATTTTTTGAATCTTTTTTCTTTTTTCATTTTCATTTTTTTTGTTCTATGTTGTAATTTTTAAATAACTTTTTCCCTTCAAAGTTTTCTTTCTTTTTGCTTTTTTTTTTTTTTTCATCTGCTTTCAGTGTTGCTTGTTTTAATTTTTTTGTTGTTTTAAAATTTTTTATATTTCTTTTTTCCTTTTTTATTCCAAATCTTTTGTCTTTTCATTTTTATTCTTTTCTTGCTTTTCTTATTTTTTTCACAAATTTCCTTTCATTTCTTATTTGCATCTTTAAATTATTAGACTTTTTTTGTGCACTCTCTTTTGTTTTTATTTTATTTTTTATCTTTGATTTTTATATTTTTTCCTATATTTGTTATATTTTTTTTTTGTTTTTCTTTGTATATTCTGAACTAAAAGTTTTTTCTATTTTGTATTTGAAACTTTTATTCATTTTTCTTTTATATTTTTTTATTCGCTAATTTTTTAATATCTTACTTTTTTATGTTTTGCTTTTTTGGTATTTTATTGAATTTTTTCTTCTATATTAATATTTTATCTTAATTTATTTTTCCATTTATTTTTATTTATATTTTAAAAAATTTTTATAAAGTTCAAAATTTTTTTTTATTTTCCCTTTTTTTTTTTGCTATTTTTGTTCTACTTTGTAATTTTTTAATAACTTTTTCCCTTCAAAATTTTCCTTCTTTTTGCTTTTTTTCATATGCTTTCGTTTTTACTTGTTTTAATTTTTTCGTTATTTTAAAAATTTTTATTTTTTTCTTTTTTATTCCAAATCTTTTGTCTTTTCATTTTTATTCTTTTCTTGCTTTTCTTATTTTTTTTTCACAAATTTCCTTTCATTTCTTATTTGCGTTTTTAAATTCTCGTACTTTTTTTATTTTGCATTAACTTTTCTCTTTTTTAATTTTTTTTCTCACTTTTTATATTGTTTTATTATTAGGCTTATATGTTTTTCAATTTTTTTCCTTTTTTATTTTCTTACTTTTTCTATTTTTTGTTGTATTTTTGTTTTTTTTCTTTTTTTGTGCTTTATTTATCTTTTTTCTTTTGCTTTAATTTTTTTTCTTATTTTATTTTTATTTTTTATTTCTTTCTTTTTTTATAGTTTCATAAATTTTTGTTAAGTTTTCAAATTTTTTATTTTTCTATCTTTTTTTCTTATTTTATCATTCTCGGTTATTTTTTATTGCATTTTTATAATTTTTCATTAACTTTTTCTCCTTTCAAATTTTTCTTCTTTTTTTTTATGTGCTTTCATTTTTTTTTTGTTCACTTTTTTCTTTGTTTTAAAATTTTCTATAAATTTTTTTCTTTTTGTTTTATTTCATATTTTTGCCTCTTCATTTTTTATTTTTTTCTTCTTTTCCTCATTTTTTTCTCAAATTTTATTTTATATATTTTGTATTTTCATTTTTTATTTTTTTCTTGCTTTCTCTTAAATCTTTTTGTTCGCACTTTTTTTTATTTCTTCTTTATAATTTTAAAACCTCAAACTTCTTTTTTTGTGCACATTCTTTTATTTTTATTTATATTTTTTATTAACTTTTATTTTATTTTTCATCTTTTTCCTCTATTTGTTATATATATATATATATATATTTTGTTTTCTTTGTGCATTCTAAACTAAAAGTTTTTTCCATTTTGTATTTGAAATTTTTATTCATTTTGTCTTTTTATATTTTTTTGATTCGTAAATTTTTTATTTTCTTACTTTGTTACTTTTTATTTTTTTCCTTTTTTGGTATTTTATTTTATTTTTTCTTTTATATTAATATTTTCTCTTAATTTATTTTTTATTTATATTTTAAAAAATTTTTATAAAGTTCAAAATTTTTTATTTTTTCATTTTCCTATTTTTTTGTCTATTTTTTTTTGCTATTTTTTGTTCTATTTTATAAATTTTCAATAACTTTTTCCCTTCAAAATTTTCTTTCTTTTTGCCTTTTTTTCATATGCTTTTGTTTTTATTTGTTTTAATTCTTTCATTGTTTTAAAATTATTTATATTTCTTAAGCTTTTTTTATTCCAAATCTTTTCTTTTCATTTTTATTCTTTTCTTTTTTTTCACAAATTTCCTTTCACTTCTTATTTGCGTTTTTAAATTCTCATACTTTTTTTTTTTTGCACTTTCTCCTTTGGTTTTCATTTTTATTTTGAATTAACTTTTCTCTTTTTTAATTTTTTGCCTTTGACTTTTTATATTGTTTTCTCATTATGTCTTATATGTTTTTCAATTTTTTGTATTTTTTGAACTTTTTTTTTTATTTTGTCTTTTTTATTTTCTTACTTTTTATATTTTTATTGTATTTTTGTTCATCTTTTTATTTTGGTTTATTTTTTTATTTTATCATTGTTGGTTATTTTCTATTGCATTTTTATAATTTTTCTTTAACTTTTTCTCCTTCCAAATTTTTCTTCTTTTTTTTACTTATTTTTTCACGTGCTTTCATATTTTTTTTGTTTTCACTTTTTTCTTTGTTTTAAAATATTCTATAAACTTTTTTCTTTTTGTTTTATTTCATAATTTTGACTCTTCATTTTTTATTTTTTTCTTGTTTTAACTTTTTTTTTTTTGCACTTCCTTGTCTTGTTTTTATTTTTATTTTGTATTAACTTTTTCCCTTTGTTAATTTTTTTGTCTTTGATTTTTTTTATTTTTTTCTTATTACTTTTTTGCTTATGTTTTCTAAATTAATTTTTTCTATTTTGTAATCCCTTTTCATTTTTTATCTCCTTTTAATTTTTTATCTTTCATTTTTTATACCTTTATTTCTTATTGTTTGTTATATTTTTTTTATTTTTTGTTCGTATTTTATAAACTAATTTTTTTTTTACAATTTTAAAACCTCTAACTTCTTTTTTTGTGCACTTCCTTTTGTTTTTATTCCTTTTTTTGTTAACTTTTATTTTATTTTTTATCTTTGATTTTTTATATCTTTTTCTTGTATTTGTTTTTTTTTTTCTTTAAACTAAAAGTTTTTTCTGTTTTATATTTCAAATTTCTATTCATTTTGTCTTTTTATATTTTTTTGATTTGCTAACTTTTTATTTTCTTACTTTTTTATTTTTTTTCCATTTTTGGTATTTTATTTTATTTTTTCTTTTATATTACTATTTTTTATTTATATTTTTAAAAAATTTTATAAAATTTAAAATAATTATTTTTTGAATCTTTTTTCTTTTTTCATTTTCATTTTTTTTGTTCTATGTTGTAATTTTTAAATAACTTTTTCCCTTCAAAATTTTCTTTCTTTTTGCTTTTTTTTTTTTTTTTCATCTGCTTTCAGTGTTGCTTGTTTTAATTTTTTTGTTGTTTTAAAATTTTTTATATTTCTTTTTTCCTTTTTTATTCCAAATCTTTTGTCTTTTCATTTTTATTCTTTTCTTGCTTTTCTTATTTTTTTCACAAATTTCCTTTCATTTCTTATTTGCATCTTTAAATTATTAGACTTTTTTTGTGCACTCTCTTTTGTTTTTATTTTATTTTTTATCTTTGATTTTTATATTTTTTCCTATATTTGTTATATTTTTTTTTTGTTTTTCTTTGTATATTCTGAACTAAAAGTTTTTTCTATTTTGTATTTGAAATTTTTATTCATTTTTCTTTTATATTTTTTTATTCGCTAATTTTTTAATATCTTACTTTTTTATGTTTTGCTTTTTTGGTATTTTATTGAATTTTTTCTTCTATATTAATATTTTATCTTAATTTATTTTTCCATTTATTTTTATTTATATTTTAAAAAATTTTTATAAAGTTCAAAAATTTTTTTTTTTCTTTTCCCTTTTTTTTTTTTGCTATTTTTGTTCTACTTTGTAATTTTTTAATAACTTTTTCCCTTCAAATTTTTCCTTCTTTTTGCTTTTTTTCATATGCTTTCATTTTTACTTGTTTTAATTTTTTCGTTATTTTAAAAATTTTTATTTTTTTCTTTTTTATTCCAAATCTTTTGTCTTTTCATTTTTATTCTTTTCTTGCTTTTCTTATTTTTTTTTCACAAATTTCCTTTCATTTCTTATTTGCGTTTTTAAATTCTCGTACTTTTTTTATTTTGCATTAACTTTTCTCTTTTTTAATTTTTTTTCTCACTTTTTATATTGTTTTATTATTAGGCTTATATGTTTTTCAATTTGTTTCCTTTTTTATTTTCTTACTTTTTATATTTTTTGTTGTATTTTTGTTTTTTTTCTTTTTTTGTGCTTTATTTATCTTTTTTCTTTTGCTTTAATTTTTTTTCTTATTTTATTTTTATTTTTTATTTCTTTCTTTTTTTATAGTTTCATAAATTTTTGTTAAGTTTTCAAATTTTTTATTTTTCTATCTTTTTTTCTTATTTTATCATTCTCGGTTATTTTTTATTGCATTTTTATAATTTTTCATTAACTTTTTCTCCTTTCAAATTTTTCTTCTTTTTTTTTATGTGCTTTCATTTTTTTTTTTGTTCACTTTTTTCTTTGTTTTAAAATTTTCTATAAATTTTTTTCTTTTTGTTTTATTTCATATTTTTGCCTCTTCATTTTTTATTTTTTTCTTCTTTTCCTCATTTTTTTCTCAAATTTTATTTTATATATTTTGTATTTTCATTTTTTATTTTTTTCTTGCTTTCTCTTAAATCTTTTTGTTCGCACTTTTTTTTATTTCTTCTTTATAATTTTAAAACCTCAAACTTCTTTTTTTGTGCACATTCTTTTATTTTTATTTATATTTTTTATTAACTTTTATTTTATTTTTCATCTTTTTCCTCTATTTGTTATATATATATATATATATATATTTTGTTTTCTTTGTGCATTCTAAACTAAAAGTTTTTTCCATTTTGTATTTGAAATTTTTATTCATTTTGTCTTTTTATATTTTTTTGATTCGTAAATTTTTTATTTTCTTACTTTGTTACTTTTTATTTTTTTCCTTTTTTCGTATTTTATTTTATTTTTTCTTTTATATTAATATTTTCTCTTAATTTATTTTTTATTTATATTTTAAAAAATTTTTATAAAGTTCAAAATTTTTTATTTTTTCATTTTCCTATTTTTTTGTCTATTTTTTTTTTGCTATTTTTTGTTCTATTTTATAAATTTTCAATAACTTTTTCCCTTCAAAATTTTCTTTCTTTTTGCCTTTTTTTCATATGCTTTTGTTTTTATTTGTTTTAATTCTTTCATTGTTTTAAAATTATTTATATTTCTTAAGCTTTTTTTATTCCAAATCTTTTCTTTTCATTTTTATTCTTTTCTTTTTTTTCACAAATTTCCTTTCACTTCTTATTTGCGTTTTTAAATTCTCATACTTTTTTTTTTTTGCACTTTCTCCTTTGGTTTTCATTTTTATTTTGAATTAACTTTTCTCTTTTTTAATTTTTTGCCTTTGACTTTTTATATTGTTTTCTCATTATGTCTTATATGTTTTTCAATTTTTTGTATTTTTTGAACTTTTTTTTTTTATTTTGTCTTTTTTATTTTCTTACTTTTTATATTTTTATTGTATTTTTGTTCATCTTTTTATTTTGGTTTATTTTTTTATTTTATCATTGTTGGTTATTTTCTATTGCATTTTTATAATTTTTCTTTAACTTTTTCTCCTTTCAAATTTTTCTTCTTTTTTTTACTTATTTTTTCACGTGCTTTCATATTTTTTTTGTTTTCACTTTTTTCTTTTTGTTTTATTTCATAATTTTGACTCTTCATTTTTTATTTTTTTCTTGTTTTAACTTTTTTTTTTTTGCACTTCCTTGTCTTGTTTTTATTTTTATTTTGTATTAACTTTTTCCCTTTGTTAATTTTTTTGTCTTTGATTTTTTTTATTTTTTTCTTATTACTTTTTTGCTTATGTTTTCTAAATTAATTTTTTCTATTTTGTAATCCCTTTTCATTTTTTATCTCCTTTTACTTTTTTATCTTTCATTTTTTATACCTTTATTTCTTATTGTTTGTTATATTTTTTTTATTTTTTGTTCGTATTTTATAAACTAATTTTTTTTTTACAATTTTAAAACCTCTAACTTCTTTTTTTGTGCACTTCCTTTTGTTTTTATTCCTTTTTTTGTTAACTTTTATTTTATTTTTTATCTTTGATTTTTTATATCTTTTTCTTGTATTTGTTTTTTTTTTCTTTAAACTAAAAGTTTTTTCTGTTTTATATTTCAAATTTCTATTCATTTTGTCTTTTTATATTTTTTTGATTTGCTAACTTTTTATTTTCTTACTTTTTTATTTTTTTTCCATTTTTGGTATTTTATTTTATTTTTTCTTTTATATTACTATTTTTTATTTATATTTTTAAAAAATTTTATAAAATTTAAAATAATTATTTTTTGAATCTTTTTTCTTTTTTCATTTTCATTTTTTTTGTTCTATGTTGTAATTTTTAAATAACTTTTTCCCTTCAAAATTTTCTTTTTTTTGCTTTTTTTTTTTTTCATCTGCTTTCAGTGTTGCTTGTTTTAATTTTTTTGTTGTTTTAAAATTTTTTATATTTCTTTTTTCCTTTTTTATTCCAAATCTTTTGTCTTTTCATTTTTATTCTTTTCTTGCTTTTCTTATTTTTTTCACAAATTTCCTTTCATTTCTTATTTGCATCTTTAAATTATTAGACTTTTTTTGTGCACTCTCTTTTGTTTTTATTTTATTTTTTATCTTTGATTTTTATATTTTTTCCTATATTTGTTATATTTTTTTTTTGTTTTTCTTTGTATATTCTGAACTAAAAGTTTTTTCTATTTTGTATTTGAAATTTTTATTCATTTTTCTTTTATATTTTTTTATTCGCTAATTTTTTAATATCTTACTTTTTTATGTTTTGCTTTTTTGGTATTTTATTGAATTTTTTCTTCTATATTAATATTTTATCTTAATTTATTTTTCCATTTATTTTTATTTATATTTTAAAAAATTTTTATAAAGTTCAAAATTTTTTTTTTTTATTTTCCCTTTTTTTTTTTGCTATTTTTGTTCTACTTTGTAATTTTTTAATAACTTTTTCCCTTCAAATTTTTCCTTCTTTTTGCTTTTTTTCATACGCTTTCATTTTTACTTGTTTTAATTTTTTCGTTATTTTAAAAATTTTTATTTTTTTCTTTTTTATTCCAAATCTTTTGTCTTTTCATTTTTATTCTTTTCTTGCTTTTCTTATTTTTTTTTCACAAATTTCCTTTCATTTCTTATTTGCGTTTTTAAATTCTCGTACTTTTTTTATTTTGCATTAACTTTTCTCTTTTTTAATTTTTTTTCTCACTTTTTATATTGTTTTATTATTAGGCTTATATGTTTTTCAATTTTTTTCCTTTTTTATTTTCTTACTTTTTATATTTTTTGTTGTATTTTTGTTTTTTTTCTTTTTTTGTGCTTTATTTATCTTTTTTCTTTTGCTTTAATTTTTTTTCTTATTTTATTTTTATTTTTTATTTCTTTCTTTTTTTATAGTTTCATAAATTTTTGTTAAGTTTTCAAATTTTTTATTTTTCTATCTTTTTTTCTTATTTTATCATTCTCGGTTATTTTTTATTGCATTTTTATAATTTTTCATTAACTTTTTCTCCTTTCAAATTTTTCTTCTTTTTTTTTATGTGCTTTCATTTTTTTTTTTGTTCACTTTTTTCTTTGTTTTAAAATTTTCTATAAATTTTTTTCTTTTTGTTTTATTTCATATTTTTGCCTCTTCATTTTTTATTTTTTTCTTCTTTTCCTCATTTTTTTCTCAAATTTTATTTTATATATTTTGTATTTTCATTTTTTATTTTTTTCTTGCTTTCTCTTAAATCTTTTTGTTCGCACTTTTTTTTATTTCTTCTTTATAATTTTAAAACCTCAAACTTCTTTTTTTGTGCACATTCTTTTATTTTTATTTATATTTTTTATTAACTTTTATTTTATTTTTCATCTTTTTCCTCTATTTGTTATATATATATATATATATATTTTGTTTTCTTTGTGCATTCTAAACTAAAAGTTTTTTCCATTTTGTATTTGAAATTTTTATTCATTTTGTCTTTTTATATTTTTTTGATTCGTAAATTTTTTATTTTCTTACTTTGTTACTTTTTATTTTTTTTCTTTTTTTGGTATTTTATTTTATTTTTTCTTTTATATTAATATTTTCTCTTAATTTATTTTTTATTTATATTTTAAAAAATTTTTATAAAGTTCAAAATTTTTTATTTTTTCATTTTCCTATTTTTTTGTCTATTTTTTTTTGCTATTTTTTGTTCTATTTTATAAATTTTCAATAACTTTTTCCCTTCAAAATTTTCTTTCTTTTTGCCTTTTTTTCATATGCTTTTGTTTTTATTTGTTTTAATTCTTTCATTGTTTTAAAATTATTTATATTTCTTAAGCTTTTTTTATTCCAAATCTTTTCTTTTCATTTTTATTCTTTTCTTTTTTTTCACAAATTTCCTTTCACTTCTTATTTGCGTTTTTAAATTCTCATACTTTTTTTTTTTTTGCACTTTCTCCTTTGGTTTTCATTTTTATTTTGAATTAACTTTTCTCTTTTTTAATTTTTTGCCTTTGACTTTTTATATTGTTTTCTCATTATGTCTTATATGTTTTTCAATTTTTTGTATTTTTTGAACTTTTTTTTTTATTTTGTCTTTTTTATTTTCTTACTTTTTATATTTTTATTGTATTTTTGTTCATCTTTTTATTTTGGTTTATTTTTTTATTTTATCATTGTTGGTTATTTTCTATTGCATTTTTATAATTTTTCTTTAACTTTTTCTCCTTTCAAATTTTTCTTCTTTTTTTTACTTATTTTTTCACGTGCTTTCATATTTTTTTTGTTTTCACTTTTTTCTTTGTTTTAAAATATTCTATAAACTTTTTTCTTTTTGTTTTATTTCATAATTTTGACTCTTCATTTTTTATTTTTTTCTTGTTTTAACTTTTTTTTTTTTGCACTTCCTTGTCTTGTTTTTATTTTTATTTTGTATTAACTTTTTCCCTTTGTTAATTTTTTTGTCTTTGATTTTTTTTATTTTTTTCTTATTACTTTTTTGCTTATGTTTTCTAAATTAATTTTTTCTATTTTGTAATCCCTTTTCATTTTTTATCTCCTTTTAATTTTTTATCTTTCATTTTTTATACCTTTATTTCTTATTGTTTGTTATATTTTTTTTATTTTTTGTTCGTATTTTATAAACTAATTTTTTTTTTACAATTTTAAAACCTCTAACTTCTTTTTTTGTGCACTTCCTTTTGTTTTTATTCCTTTTTTTGTTAACTTTTATTTTATTTTTTATCTTTGATTTTTTATATCTTT